>NW_009924975.1:0-41221 GCF_000696875.1 Nestor notabilis | reverse complement strand
CGTACAGCGCGTATTGAGCACAGTACTCACCGGAGTCGGTGTACAGTATTTACACCCGCGGTCCCGTAACAAACCACTTAAACCAACAGTACCGTGAACTTTCCAACTACAGACACCAATTTTACTATGCCTTGTTGCCAGTACACATTTTAAACGAGAGCTGGTAAGAACTGGCACTTCAGCTCGTATCTCAAACACCTGAAATTGGTTGCAGCCATGGAAATAGGGAGGTGTCAGACACTGTTCAGTGGTGCCCAGTGACAGGACAAGGAGCAACGGCCATAAACTAAACCACAAGTTTCATCTCAACATAAGGAAGAATTTCTCTACGTTGAGGGTGCAGAGCACTGGAACAGGCTGCCGGGGGAAGCTGGAGGGTCTCCCTCTCTGGAGACATTCAAGCCCTCCCAGACATGTTCCTCTGTAACCTGCTGTAGGTGGCCCTGCCTTGGCAGGGGGCTTTGACTAGATGATCTCCAGAGGTTCCTTCTGACCCTCATGAGTCTGTGACTTGTAAAAAAATAAATTCACAGTAATGACTTAATATGAACGTGGTTATTGCTCACAGGATAGACAAAAGAAAGGAAGCTCATGTCTTTGGATATTCAGGCCCATGTAAATCATGAAAGAACCACCCTACTGCTCATGTTCTTGGCAAATACTCAATAACAGTGCTCTTGCCAGTTAACTTTATTAGCACATTAATAAAAGATGAACCATTTGAGACACTCCTCTGAAAGTAAACCTATCTACAGTACTGAAAGCAATTCAACTTCGAGCAAACCCCCTATTTAATTACAAATGTGTAACAAAATGTGAGCTTTTAAGGTAAAGAGAGTATTTTCCCAGATTATTTTATGATAAAGCTTGCAGAGTGTGTTCTCTGGAACATATGGGCCATCATGAATTTTTTATTTAGCAAATGATACATGAAGAAAGATGACAGCATCGCTGGAATGCTGCATACACTGTGTGACAACTGCCTGTGCCACTCCACAGTTAGAAATAAATATAAGCACATCAAAAAGAGCATAAGCTCTTATCAAAGGTTAAACAAGCCACCAACCAAATCCGTCTTTGCAAACCTATCTTGGAGCTTTAGGTCAAAATGGGTGCCAGTCCCCAAGGGCTGCTGACTCACCACAGAAATGCCAGGGCACACTCTTCCTTCTCCTCCTCTTTCAGAGTTGTACTGGCAGCATTAACCATGAGCTGGGGTGCCTGGAAGAGAACTCAGGGTATCAGGTTTTTCTTTGGCGAATACCTTATCGGTACATTCTCCTGGTTCAGATTTACTGATCCATGGTTCTGCATGTATTGTGTCACTGATCCTGTTCAAACAGCAGTCCCACAAACAGCTGCGCTGGCAAAAATAATGTAAAACTGGCAAGGAGCAAGAAAAAGCAGGCAGGGTCACAGAACAGGTGTTTTTGTAAAGCCATCGTTACCACAAAGAAAAATAAAATCACAACCTCAGTGAAATAACAGTGAATATCTAAAAGGTTACGTATAATTTAGTTGATGACAATTAATTCATCTCCACCTCCAGGAGAAAGAAAAAAAAGGAACAGGCTTTTACCTTGTCTGTAAGACTGACTTGAACATCATGAATGTGACCACAGACTACCTAGGCATAGGCTATCTCCTAATAACATGTTGGACAAGGACATTGAGAGTATTTCAGCAGGTAATTGGTACTATACAGTAATCCAATAGACTTTATGAGACTGCTGGCCCCTGTAGTTTGACCTATGCACAGATAGTCTGCAATATGTCACAGCATGGTTATATCATTGTAAAGTCACTTACAATTTGAAGCTGGTTTGTATAGTCACTGGGTGCTTAGCCCTTCAACTCAGGTCATAAAATGACAGTGAAAACCTTTGCATAAAACAGGGCAAAAAATTGAAAATACAAACAGCTCACTGTTGAAAAGTATTTGATATAAAAAAAACCTCCAAACCCCACAAATCCAACTAATATCAAGGTATAGATTCTCTCAAGGAGAGGGAAGTCTGGCTAGTTACCTTTGGCAACAGTATAAAACTGAATATGCATGATAAGGCTGCTGATGACGAGCTGCAGCTCCTATTGACCAATCTGCATTCACATTGATCGTGTTACCACAGTAAACGTGTTAATGAAAACCAGCCTGTCCTGATAACTGTCTTTTCACACGGAAATGTACGTAGAAATCAAAATTCAGACCATGAGGTAAGGTATCAACTGAGCAAATACAACAAAGCAAGGGCACTTTTTCCTGGATCTGACAGTCTTGCATTGGTAAAGATCTTACAGCATGTAATACACATTTTCTCCTTCAACAAAGTGCAGGGGTTTTTCTTTTCAAATTACAATTTTTCTTTTATTTATTCTGGCTACCATGATAGACATGGTAAAGACATTAGACAGTAGTACATGTGGTTGAGACAGGTGGCAGTGTTTTGCTTTTATTTCAGGAATAACAATGCTAGAACATCCAGGAAAACAGCTCATACACGAACAGTTCAGTGGTTTGGAGATACCAACACTAACACGTCACATTGAACAGTCAGCCTCACTATACTTGAACAGCATTCTGGCGTTCTGGACACATGTGTAACATGAGAGAAGTTACCTGCATCTCACATGCAAAGCTTAAATGACACCATAAGAACAATTCTGAACTAAAAGAGAATTGTACATTCAGCAGAAGAGACATCAGCATCGTCAAAATGAGCCAGGCAGGTAATTCAAGTCAAAGGAAACGTAAAATTTAGCTTAAAGATGCTTCCCATTACTTCTTAAATTTTGATGTTTTTTATTACTTCCTAAAAAGAAGCATTTTCTGAAAAATCTACACTAAAGTGAAGGGATAATTCCAATATTAAATTAGTGTAATACTAAAATGTAAATCAAAGCAAAATCATATTACTTCTGTTGACTTCAGTAACTTGTTTACAAGTATTCAGTTTGGGCAAATAGCAATGAGAAGTTTCTTACACCAGTATTGTTTGAAAAATAATTGAAGTGCATTCTAAAAATGGATTTTCAGTTGTTTTTAATAGCTGATTTCTCAAATTAGGCAATTTTACTTTGAGATGGAGACAATTCTCTTTCATAATCAAAAACCTTGAGATCTATTGTTTAAAAAATTATTTGGAAAAGAAAACCCATACATCTTCTATTAAATGCTCAGATTTGTCAATAGCACTCTGTTACGGGAATACCGCAAGGATTTTCCTATTTATTTATTATTATACAGTAATTATTTTTAAGTGCCCATTTTTTCAGCTGAGACTTTGTTTTGTTGTTGTCACAATCCAGACACATAAAACCATCCCTATTATGAACACTACACCTCTGGGAAGAAAACAAAAACAGACTTTTTTAATATAGGAAGAGAACAACCCTGAGGCATGAAGATTCTGTTCTGTTGGTCACAACATTCAAAAGCATTAAGTAAACCAATAAGGTACGGGTACATGTTTCACAGTTTCTGAATTATAGATTCATGAGGTATGCACAAGCAGACATTAAGACTTACATACAGAAATGTTTGGAAACACAAGACACAGGAAAGGAGGGTTCACCTCATGCAAGTAACTCCATGGAATTCCATAGGTCTTTCCAAATCTTACACCAGTAGAACAAAGCAGATGGGCTGTTGGATTGTCTCACTGCTATTAAAGCCCTTAACACATAGATCTAGAATCTGAATTCACAAAGGTGTAATGAAGTCATACTGAATGACTTCGTGGAAACAAAGGCTACTTAATCAGTAAACACAACCTGCTGCCTTTCCCCTCCTTTGTCTCAGCTGTGTCCTGCAAAAACCAAGAGCAAATGTGTATTAAATTTATCACACCACAATATTTTGCTTTCAGGTGTTCTCCCCTCTCCTTACCTTTTCCCTGCTTTCAAAATACATCTGCAAGCTACTAATACTCCAGTAAAGACATTTAACCAATGTTAGTCACCTTAAACACCATAATATTTTAATCTCCATGTACCGTATAAAGAGAGTTACACTTATCCTTCCAGTTTCTTGTCTTTTCTCATTCATTAGGAGTTTCACATTAGATGACATCTAGTCACTATTATGTGGGTTTATTTCTAGCCAAAGGGGACAAATATATAGTAAAAAAATGCCATCTTGAGCCTACTGGGGTAAAAATCAACCAACACCCCACAAACACCCCCAAGCAATGGAATATAGGTTCTAATCCTGCAAACATGTAGTTAACTCAAAACCAAGTATTATTCAGAACATAAGAAAATAATGTGAAATGAAACTAAATAAAGCTTCATAAAAATTAACAAATCCTCTACGTTTTTGGATGGTTGGAATTCCTTGTCAAAGGAGCGGATGTGTAAGTAACCATTTCTAAGGAACAACTTTCCTTTTCTCTATCTGGCCTTTTTTCTTCCCTGGGGAATAATGAGTGTTAAGTCTCAGCACTCCAGAATGGAAAAGCTGATTTTATTTGACTTTTTTTTTTTTTGATCCCTCCCCTTCCAATATGGAAAGAAAATTTGGAATACATGGTACGCAGACTTTCAGGTTTTATTTGTTAAAGCAAATTCCTGTAATTTCTCCATAAAAATTACTCAGCTTGTGTCTATGGTATTCTTGCCCAAATTTCAAGTTGATCTAAGCAGACATTAAAATCCAGACTGTCACCCCGTATGCTCTCCATTAATACAGTCACCTTTGCCTCAGAACAGAAAACCTAAGATCTTAAAAAATTAAACCCCTTAATCAGAGAAACATGATGCCTTTTCCAATTCTCCATTCCCATCTTCAGAGTCATTCTATTACTGTGGTACATAATAAAGAGGGTCAGGTCAGGCTCTGCCAGCTCATTGTGTCACACATAATGGTTCCAGCCAACACCCTTATTTCAGATATTTCTCTTTTTGTCAAGCCTCCCACTATTGCATCAGACTATCTTCCAGTAATTCATTCAAACTCTTTCTCCCTCTGCCAATTTCTCCCTGTGCACTTTTCACAGCAGTCATTTTGCTGTCCTCTGCTGTTCTAGACATCAGGAAAAATGCACACTGAAGACACAGGAAGAGTGAGTCTCATTCCTCATCTTGGTGGCACAGTAGCCAAGAGGACCAATTTCAGATAGACACCACCTCATCCCCAGTAGGATTCTGTAACACACTGATTTTTCAACTTTATTCAAAGACCAACCCATTAATGCTTTTGTCACTAGAGACAAAAATACTATGAATTAAAACCTGACAATAGGCTTGAGCATCAAACGTATCTTGAGAGTTTCTCAGAAGCAGCTTAAGTTTTTTGCAGTGGGTCTGCGGATCACAAGCACAAACCTATTTGAGGTAGAGGGATATTTAGGAGCTCTGCGTGTGCAATACATGTGTGGTCTGGTTGGTGCCCTAGAGATTTGAGAGGAAAAAAACATTTGTCTCAGTGGAGACAAATCTTCAGAACACAGAACAAGATATGTAACAAAAGTCTTGTCTCCAACTCCAAGAGTGTTCCATTATATCCCTAACTCCAATTTTGAAACCAGAAGAGGCTCTTAATGAAACGTGTTCCCTAAATTCATTCTCATACACACATTACAGTTTTACCAGAAACTTTACCGGTATACTTTGAGTCCAAAAGAAGGGAAGTTTGACAAGCTTTCAAGCAGCTGGAAACAGTTTTGCTTATGAACAACAGGTAATCGTAACTAAAACTTCAATACCAGCTCCACATCTGCATTAAGCAATTATTAAAGGCAGGTTTTAATGTTTAAGATTTTAAAGGTTCTAAGGAAAGATTATTTACATAACTAAATTTGACAATTAATACTACGTTGTCCTTCCCTCAGTGGCAGTGATCACTGTCAACGCCATAATATTGCGTATTCCAAGATAATAAGCAGAGATGAAGTTAGTCACAAGAGCCCATGCTTTGTTTTATAACCCATTATAAAACTGTAACATCCCACATGGAGTTGTAAACAATTTCATTTACAGAAAAAAAATAAGAAGGTGCCCCCACAGGTAAAAAATAAACCTTTTTAGTAAAGACAATGAAGTACTCAAAATACAGCTACAGGATTTTGGCATGGGTCTACTTGCATGGTCCATGCCAAGAAACTGTACAGAAAGGATGTGTAAGATGGGTAGAAAAGAGAAGAACGGGGTAATACAGTTTGTTACAGGATTAAGCTAAACGTTCAGAATTCCCCATATATATAGAAATACAGAAAGACAATCTACAGAGTGAGAAAGTAAAGAGCAATCTCGTAATAGCTGGCCACAGTGCACCGAATTCCTTTTTTTCCTTAGCAGTTGCTTGAGATACATTAGGTAACAGCACTGCCATGCTGCTGGATAATACCAGAATTCTGGAATTTATCAGTACAGCAATTTTACTATTAGGAAAAACTGCTAATAAAGATCCTGATGAACCGAAGAGTTCTACCAATAGCATACAAAGTTGAGTTACATTGATGCCATAGATATTATCTCTGTGCTTTAAAAATCCTTTTAGTATTTCTAGATTCGTTCCACTGGGGAAAAAAAAAATAAATCAAGATAAATCAAATACATACAGAAACACACTCACTCAAATGGCACTCATTGCTTTTTGTACAATTAAGCTTTAGTGAAAATATACATCTTAAAACAAATGAAGTACAAATGTACAAAAATCCTTGAACTCAGATAAAAAATATATATAATACACTTTGCTACAGAGATATAAAACATTTAAAGTTTGCTCATCCTTTCCGATGAGAGTAAAATGATTTAAAGTCGGGAGGACTCCTGCTCATCGTCACTGCAATCAGATTTAAAGCAGACCTACAAGAGAAGAAAAAAAGAGAGAATTTGGCTGCAGAACTGAAACCATCATTGGTTTGTGTGCTTTATGGGGCACAGAAAGGCTGGGGGTGGTGTGGTAGATGGCTTCTTCCAGCACATTTTATTCCATACTAACTAAATACTTTGGGAATATCAAAGGAAACCACAACGCAACCCCAAATCTCAAGTCATTAAAGTTTCATTTAACCTTAAGTTCCTTCCTTCTTTTAACTTCACAGGACAATTAACTGCAGTCTTACTACCTCAAAACCAACTAAAGGCCCTCAAGCCATATTAATTTTTTTAGGACTCCTTCTCAATACATAGAACTATATCTTGGGACATTATGAGCCCTGCTGACTCAGTTGGGAAGACTACAGTAAAACACAAGCTTTAATTTCAGCTATGTGAGATTATTAGTACACTTAACCATTCCTTCTATTCCATTACTGTAAGTGGGGAAAAAGTGAATTTGAAAAGGTGGACTAAAAATGAGAGTACTATTATACATTCCATTAGCACTGCACCATTTTAGAGAGGTGAATTACCAGCTGATGACAAAAAATATCATCATGCAATTTTAATACATGGCCCTGTTGTATGCTCCTAGCAATTTTAAAATTCCATTTCTGCTTGAAAGCAAAAGTAATTTCTCCAGAAGTGCTCTCTACTAGAATACACTCATGCTTCTCAAGATAATTCCGCTCTAAGTGCCGGCATACTGAGCAAGCAGAATTGAGTTCAACATCTTCAACTGAAAACCTTTACACATAACCTATTTCTCCCAGCCTAAAAACAAGCACAGTATGCCACATGTCTTTTAGGTGGTTAATACTCAATTCATATACCTCTAAATGTTTAGTAACAAGTAGAAGTTATGCGTGTAAGAGAAGGCTGAGCATTATCAGTTGTGTTAACATGTATTATGTTGTTTTGGTAAAGGCATTAAACTACCTAAGATATTTTAACATTTAACATTTGTTTCATGACACTTCATCACACTCATTCATTTAGGGGATATTTTTACTTATTTGTTTAATACACTAAAATGTTTTATTGTAGCCCAGCTTTCTGAAGGGTCCCAGGAGCTGCATTGCTCCACCACACTCCTGAGTCCATTAGTCAATGTTATTTAAGTTTTTACAGACATGGCCTCAGTTATCTCTGGAGTCATCTCCCCAGAAGTTTTTATAGGAAACTGGCAAAATACATAAGGAGCAAGACCCAAATTAATCTATTTAGGAAAGAACAATCTATAGCAAAGCTGTTAACAGCACACACTACTTTCTTCCCAGGTAACAGTTAGCAGACATTAGAAGACAGACTGCTGAGGGAGGAAAAACTCTGAGTTCTAGGGATTGCCACTGTTTCTGAAACGCAGTGCAAGGGCAAAGCCATAATAAACTAGAATTCATTAGTTTCAGCAGTATTCAGCAAACAATTTGTTCTTCCTATCACAAAAGAATATAAAAGATTGAATGGATTTTAAGGCCTTACTGGTAATTTTCTTATGAAAGAAAAGAAATACCCTTACCTCTCCACTAAAAAGTCTGTGAAAAAAGCCTCTCTTTGGTTTAGGAGACCTCTCTCTGTCTGGTGACACAGTACCATCAGTTTCATATGTATTTATATCTTCAAAGCATCCCGTTTCAATCATCTTTGAAACACATGAAATACAAATTAAATATCCACACAAGCCTCTCAGACAAGTTCCATGCATTATCTGTTCACTCTGGCTGGGTACAAACAACTTATAAATTCATCAGCCAGAATATGCCACTCACAGAGCTCCATGAAGGAAGGCACAAATTCTGCACTAACTCTCCTTGTGCACTAAGCAAACTAAAGAACAGCAGTGAGAGCGCTGCTATGCAGGCAAGTGCTCAGATGCCCCTTGCTCTGGTAAGGCATTTCTTCTGCCTGTGAAGCAGCAATGAGAAGTTTTCAGAACAAGAAATTGATTTTCCTTTCATGTATTATACTCATTTCAGAGCAGTCAGCCTAACAAATATAGTACCTCTATACCCTGGATTGAACTTAATTAATAAACATGACATTGAGTAGGAAAAATGATTATTCTGTGCAGAATACTAGTACATGCATAGTACTGGGGGGGGATACTTTTTACCAAGGGGGTGAATTGCACTTTTGGGGGAAAAAAGTAGCTGATGCCTGACCACAGTAATTTAAACATCATTCTGGTGTTCTGGGTAATCATCAATCACAACGAAAACACAACTAACACATACCACAACTAGAAATAAGGCAATGAGAGAAGGTAATGCACAGAAAACAAAAGAATTAAAACACAGTTACTGGGTGCAGAAAGAATGAATGCCAAAGTGTAACAAACAGGCATGGGCAGGAGGGGGAGAGTGGTTAATGCCCATGTGTAGTTGGTATTTATTGGTGAGCACTACTGGTACACGTCTATCATAGCAGGCAAGCAAACACATGAGTATACCTTGGGAGGGAGAGAGAGTATAAAGAGGACCAAGAAGAAATGTGGTCTGCTTTTGATGTAAATCAGGACATTAGGTAAATTATGGGAGGGAAGGAGGAATTCTTAAGAGACCGAGAGTGAAGGCTTAAGTGAAATCTCAGTAATACGAACTAAAAAATAAGCACAAATGTGAAACAAAGTCTGCACAGTTATTCCTTGAAGAGAAGGAATTGCCATCACCAGAATCCCACAGCTACTTTCAACTTCATCCCTGTATGTGGGGTTAGAGTTACTAAGCTGCAGTGCATTTCTTAAGGACTGGATCATATGCTGAAGTTCAGAATTATACACAGCAAAGGAAATACATATTTTTCCAACTGCCTAAGGTTTACTGTTTCTTAGTGAAGACCTTCTATGTCAGATGACACCTTTCAAATCTCCTTCTTAACATAATGGGAAAAAAAGCAAAAGGGAAACAAAAGGGAATGTACTTTTATCCTCTGAGTTGTTCAGAAATTGCTTATCTTTTATGTTCCAGTTTTAAATGAAATAAACTGGTAAAGAAACTGCACTAGTAGAATTGAAGACAATACTGATTTCAGAGAGTTATAAATATGTTATAATATGGGGAAGACACAGCAAGAACTGCCATTTTAAATAATTGTAACTGATTGTTCTTTGTGAAATAACAGTGAAGATTAATTTGCTAAATACAGGCTGAACTGTACACAGAGGTAGCAAAATTCTAGTATGCTATGCAGAAAACTAGAATACTCCTTCACTAGGCAAATGAAAAAGCTTTAAGAGAAAGTCTGCCTCAAGCTGTATTGAACTGTTTGTTTTGAAACCTTAGAAAAGGTGAATCTGCAGTTCTGTGTTACCATTCACTCGGGTACTCTATTGACACACAGGCAGGATACACAAACAGCTTGCACTGCTCCCATTTGCTTTTGAATGTTTTGAATAGCATTCATTCCCTCCTATGAGCAGCAGCACTGAATAACATGAGATAGAACAACAAGGAAAACGTGGTCATACTGTTGCTAAATACTGTTCTGTATGTTGCATCTGTGATGACAAATGACATTCTGCTTGTGCAGATTAACCATAGATCTACATTTGTAGCAAATTGTTTATGTTTTGGGAAAAACTTGTCTTTGAAGTCACTCAGCAAAGAAGTCTAAAGCAGACATTTATTTTCATCTTACAGAGAAAGCTAATCCTATAATTATATCCTTTATAAATCTTCTATATTGCTGTGCTAAAGAAAATAATTTTTAATGAAATACACAATACCTCATTTTGCCAAGGGATTGAGACACAACCCGTAACAAATTTGGAATAGAAGTCATCATCTGTAGTATCCAGGTTCACTCCTTTTACTGTTGAGAACTGCTCTATGTCCAGAACATCTTTACAATATACGGCACGTGGCTGCAGTACAAGACAAGATTGCTTCATTAAGGTTTTGGAGTTGGGGGTTTTTTGGGTTGGTTTGTTTGTTTCCCTAGATAAGCAAAGAGGGAGCAAAATGTCTACATCTATATATACACATATTTCACATTGCTGATCACCAAATTACACAATAATACAAAAACAAATGCAAAAATTTAAGACTCCCTTCATAAGGCACCTGAGCAATTCCATCCATCATGCAAGTAACAGAAAAGAAATATCAAAAGCAGAAACAGCATGCAGCTTCTCTGGGTTTCTTAGTAATTGTCATAATTCACTCATCATCTGTCACCCTCCTTTCAACTCCAGAGTAATTTCTTCAAAGCTAATCTTCATTTGTTCAGCATCTGAGCTACAGAAGTAGATTTCTAAGGGCTAAGAAACCAGTTATTTACTGATTTATTGTAAATCATTTAGTGACCTCAGATGAAATTTGGATATAAGGAAGAAATTCTTCACTGTGAGGGTGGCGAGGCACTGCAACAAGTTGCCCAAAGAAGTGGTAAATGCTCCATACCTGGCAGGGTTCAAGGCCAGGTTGGACAGAGCCTTGGGTGACATGGTCTAGTGCGAGGTGTCCTGCCCATGGCAGGGAGGTTGGAACTAGATGATTTTAAGGTCCTTTCCAACCCAAACCATTCTATGATGATTATATGATGATTCTGTGATGAAAACAATGACATTCTCCTGCCAATTCAACTAACTTCAAAGGTTTCTCTGGAGCCACATGATTGCTGACATAGAATTATGACAGTTCTTGCCTTTTTAGATACTAATCAAATCTGTCTCACCTACTTACATCTGGCAAGAATGGAGGTTCTAACATGTTAGCTTCCAGCCTCTTGAAGTTAATATTCTTGAAAATAGGATGTTGCTTTACAATAGCAGCTCCGTCTTCAGTGCAACCCAGTCGTTCCCCTGGATTTTTAGCAAGTAACTGCAAAGATATGTGGGGGGAAAAAAAATAAAAAAAGAAGACTGATCCAGTGATACAATCCCAGAATAAAAAAAAAATAAATAAAAAAATAATAAAAAAGAAAGTATATACAATGTCTTTAAATGTTTATTTTTTTTACTTGGCTTTTTATTAGGTGAAATTTATCATGGTATAAAAATGAATTGGAAATCCAAACTGCAACATTTTGGGAGCAAAAATACTTTTAGTGGACAAAAGAATCCTTGAGAGCAGCCCATCTGAATGTAATACCCAAACTTATATAAAACATATTTTAATTGATGCCATACTGAATAGATTTTTACAGTACAGACTTTGCTGTAGACTTTACTTTCAGGAAATACAGATTTTCTTTACTTTTTTTTTTCCAGTGGTCTTAGGTAATGCACGTATTTTGCATAAACTACTCAAGAAAACTTAGAAGCTGTCTGTATGGCCATGCCTTGCACTAAATTTAAGAACATGCAAGATAAAAACAGCTTATCTCATACAGACTCTTTTAGGCAAGGGCACTAGTGTACTACTGCTATTTCTGCCCATGCAGTACCAAAAATGAGCATGCTAGTGTACTCCTTCTATAATTACATGTGATCCAAGGAGGACTGGACCTTTTCATTCACATGATGAAAAATATCAGTTTATGCAGCCTTCCTTTCTCTTGAAAACAATTCTGAATTCTCCAAGTTTGATAACCGAGCAATTCATGGACAGTCACAAACTTCCATCTGAACCAGAGGAAGATTTCAGAACTCCAGCTTTGAACAATTCTCAATGGAAAACGTTAAAGTAGCTCATCTCTTAAAAAGGATTAGAAATTTAATTTTCAAACCTCTATGTCTCTTCACCCACCATCCTGCAGATTGATTTTGCCTCCTCTGAGAACTTGTCTGAATATGTTTCCTGGTCTTCCTTTACTCGCCGGTCAATTTCATCCCGTTTGACCCTTTCCTTATGTTTCCTGAATGGAGACTGGCCTTCAATCATTTCATAAATCAAGCATCCAAGACCCCACCAATCCGGGCTGAATGTGTACTTCTCATTTTTCAGCACTTCTGGAGCTACAAAACACAAAGAAAGAAACCCCCATGACAATTCCCTTTAAATTGACTAATTGACTACTGGAAAAACTCTACGGTGCTATTTTGGCTCTGTGCAGAGATCTCTGCATTATTCCTTTGTACTTTGATGAAACATTCATTTCTACAGTGAGGACTCTGTTTATATCCAATAGAAGCACTTCAGTTCTTTAACACTTAAGATCAGTATTATTTACAAAATGAGAATGAGGTTTTTTCAAAGCATGAAAACAACCCTGCTGTCACAGTAACTCATCTGATTACCTTTGACCCTAACTCTCTTTGAGTCTCAGAAAAAAAATAAGATGCTTTCTTAAAGCTCTGCCTAAAGCTAGAACTTCTAAAGTTAAGTTTTCAAGTTTATCAGGAGCTATCAGCAATTGACTACTAACATCTACCACCTCAGACTGTAACATTTCTTCCCACGTCTAGAAACCATTTCAGGTCCAAAAGAGTTAATTGAATGAGATATTCGTATATCCACAGAAGCAAATTTTCTGTTAAAACAGAAAGCACAGGACACTTTACATACCCATATAGCCAACAGTCCCAACCCGTCCTCGCACCGTTTCTCCTTCTGGAATCTGCACAGCTAATCCAAGATCTGAAATTCTGATATGTCCTATTTACATTAAAATAAATTATACATAGTCAGAAAATAAGACAATATTATCACTTTTAATACAAAAAATTTCTGTAGTACACCTCAAAAAACTCCACCCCAAAACACCAGAACATTCACATACTCACAGCGTCCTATTTACATTAAAATAAATTATACATAGTCAGAAAATAAGACAATATTATCACTTTTAATACAAAAATTTCTCACAGCGCTAAGTTTATTTAACTTAACTAGAACGGAGTGATTTATTATTATTCAACTCTTCCTTAAATACAAAAAGGAAGAGAAGTATGTATCTAACTGATTTCCTGAAGGTCGTACAAAAGAGTTGCTGTTAAGTACCCTAATTCTTAGCTTTGGCAGAGGCTGCTACTCTAGGACAACTAGAAATGATGACTGCTCATTTCAAATTCTGTACCTATATATTAGACACATGTATTTTTCCATTTCATATGCCTGCCATCACAACCTCAGAATTTACTCCATTTATTTCAAATACAAGAAAACTATCCTGTATTGAGACACCAGGTTTTCCTCTAACAAAGGAATAATAATGCTAAGCACAAGGAATTGGAATTGCTATTATTTCAAGGGGTAGGGAGAGTGGAGAAAGTCAAGTGCCACTCTATATACTGGTTGGAAATATCTAAATGTTCTTGAGCTGCAAATGCTATTTTAAATATATACAGATGCTCTTCCATTCCCTGACATCTGATGAGCCCCTTTTCAAGTGCAGGATCTGAGCTCCTGAAGCGATTTTCTAATTAGTCCCCTCTGCTCTCTGGAACAAGATCAGACTATCCCTGGCAGAGAGAAAGCATTCTAGTGCAGTCCTGCAAGGCTACATTTTTTTCCTCAAAGAGGCATTCAGCTTTTGCAAGACACTGCTGGAGAGAAAAATTAAAGAATGCATTTGATGTCTAAGCAAAGCTTTAGGTCTTGGAAAGTGACTTCTCCCAAGCATCACCTCTTTAGAAATTTCATCAGTCAGAACATGCTGACTTGCAAAAAAAACTGTGCTAATTATATCAAAAATGTTTTTTCTTTAACTAAAATACTCAGCAATTGCAAAAATAAGCTGGTAATACTAATTCACAGCTTAGAAGGTAATTGCTGCACATGTTCTACAGTGAATTCAAAAGATTCTGATAAATTTCATACAAAGTCATTGAAGAAAATAAATCGGGCTTTTGACAAAAACTACAAACATTTCTTCATACTGTTTGTACTTCGGTGATTCCTTCCAGCCACAAATGCATCAGTGACCACCAGACCTGTTTTAGTTGAAATGTTAAATCATTTCAAGATGAAGATGATGTTTCAGATTTCTTTATTACTTAAACATTATTATTTACTAAAGAATATTCCAGCCCTTCATCTAACAAATCATTTTCCATAGCTAAAGAAGACAAATAAGAGAACAAATCTACATAAAACTTTTAGCCATCTTGAATCAAGAGCAGAGGGGAAGAGGAACAGAAGGGGAAAAGCAGCCATTTTAAGGTGGGAAATTGACTCCTCAAACATCATCACTGATGTCCCCCAAGGACCCAGTATTTTCCCCTACTTTCTAAAACGCAAGGGCCGTTTTTTCTTTACTAATTAAAATTAACATGTGTCGGTCAGGTCCCATTTATCATGAAGACATCCTTTGATTTCTGGCACAGTATTAATTAGATTTGCAATTCCCAATTTAAAAATTAATTTTTATTTTTACTTACCACAGTCATCTAGGAGTATATTTTCAGGCTTCAAGTCTCTACAAAGTAAACAGAATAGAAATGTGAGTTGTACAAAGGCAAAATTATTAGCCATCATCAAGTACAACATCAGACTTCTTGGTTCTGATTAAAGTAATTTTTCCAGTTTCCATCTATATACAAAGAAAGTTGGGAAGTTGAGGACCTATAATACAAGTAGAACCACAGAACTCAAAATCCACTTTTTCTCCCAACTCCCTACTCCATTTATAGTAATGACAGCAATTCATATTTCACAGATGAAAAACTTTCTCTACATAATACCAAAATCCTGATATGAAGAAACACCAACTTACACTCAAATTTGTTCTCATAAGTGAAAGGTATTTTCCTGACAGTGTCAGCCATACAACTCCCCGGTGGTAAAACACATCAGTGCTTGCTGCAGTTTGATGCTCACCCCTTGCTATATTCCATCCCAGGGTGTCAGAATATCAGAGAGTAATATTCCCAAGACTAATCATGGGGTTGGTACCATCCATTCAAATTCCATTCCTTTATTTTGGACATGCAGCTTCTAAAGCTTATTAGACACTTCATTTAGTTAGGATTCTTTGCAATCAACTCTAAGAGTCTGTACTACTCCTCTGTTAGCATCAAAGTTTCACATGAAACACTTTTTAGCTATTAAATGCTAGCAAGAATCAGGAAATACTAAAAGGCAAATCAATTCAGTGTGGAATCTTGTACAGTTTTACTTTAAGAACAAAAGAAGAAACTCAAGAGGATATTCGGATTTTCTCCCCACCCAAGGAAAATTTGGGGAGTCACTGAAGCTGAATCAGAAGCTGTTCAGAGATTACTTCAGGATCCATTGTCTGGCAGATTCTACTGAGAACATACACGGTACTATGTACGTAAATATACATATGCATGAAAGTATGCAGACCATAATACAGCCTCTTAGATTTATTCCGCCACCAAATATCATGAAGCCAGAAACAGACAAGCAAAAATCAGTACTAAAGATTCCGTATTTATTGGAGTAGATTGTTAAAAACAGTAGATTGTTAAAGACTGAATAATGTAAAAGAAACAATGTTAGGAAGACCAACTCTAGAATTTACATTCAAAATTAGAGAGAAATATACATACACACATTTGTTAACCAAGAAATCTGTATGCTCTTTTCCCAAATATTGATAACTTGATGCTCGGAAGTATGTGTATTCATGTTAAAGTTTCATCATTTCATGATATTAACTGCATAAAGAAGTCAGCAAGATGCTTTGCTTCTAATACTTTGAAGTCTACACAGTCTCCATAATGTTAATCAGTTGATGTTAAATATGAGATTACACCAGAGAGACCAGGAGAGATAAGAGTAAAGAAAAAAATAAACCCCAAAACCCCCTCTAAGACAATAAATTCAGCTCAAACTTTATGTAGAAACACATCTACTTTAAAGCATATAATACACGCTCAGGTTAACTCAAGTAAACAAGTTTAAGAGTTCTATCTCCAAGGTGGCTGATTAAAACCTAACCTAAACCCCAAGGCTTAACTAGCAACATTTGCTGCTCAATAGAAGCTAATTCTGTTCTGACATGATTTTGATTTGCCAACAGTCAAACTTGTTTCCAGCCAAAATTCCATCTCTTCAATGCAGCTAATTTCTAGGCCTAGCAGTTCTCAAAGAACTCAGCTTCTGGAAGCATTCAGCTATAAATTCCAGCTCTGAGATGCTTGCTTTGGGGTATCAGCCTTCTCCCTCTTTCCTTCCTCCATCATGCAGATGTCAAAGTCACACCTTCTGTGACAGTTTTCCCTTAGGAAGCAGAGAGGATTGCAAAACTCACAAAACTAAAAAGTACATTACAAACAGTTGGATAAAAGTATATATATTTAAACTGGACTAAACAATGACTAGTCCATTTGTGCTACAGCTTACACCAGCCATCCTACTGATAAAATTTCTGGATAAAAATCCTTCAGGGGATTTTACTGCAAAGGTGTCGACTCTGACCACACACACGAGGAAGGCAAGAACTACTTGGGTTTATCAGCTACAGCTTCGACAGGTCTTTGAGTCTGATCACTGTCCTTCCAGGCACATTCAGTGGCATTATGGGCACCTACATGAGTTTGTGAGGAAAATGGAGGTATTTGGTAAAAAACACTACTCCTTGAGGAGTCAGGTAACTTCTGCAGGAGAACTCCAGCAATCAAGTCCCTTTTGGAAAGCAGGCACTGCTTCCCCTCTCTGTCTTATGTGAATCCTGACTTTGCTCTCCATATTATGAGACATTTTATGCAGCAGATGGATGAATAACTCCACAACTGCCTGTTCCTGTCTGTTTGCTTATTTTTCTAATGTCAGCAACATATGGCAAGTTACAGAGAGTTTTACAGGCTCCCATCGAAGCAGCAAACTGGCTCAATCGCTCTCACAGGGCAGCATGGGGCCCTCCTTCCAGCTCTGCACCTGCTCTTTTAATCCAGTGGGAACCCCACTAACAGAATGGCACAACTGACTCTAGGGTCCTACTAACAGCACTAATGCCACTGCTTGACAGTCAGTAGTGACTGGCATAAAGATACATGAAACACACAATAAAAATTGGTGTTAATGGAAAGTCAGGCCTAGCTTTTCCACTTATGAGGCATTTTGCTACTGATGGTGACACATCTCAAACACAGTAAGCTTAGAATACATTTTAACTTGACCGGCTTACATTAAAACTGCCATTCTAGAACTGAACAAACTGACAAGATGAACTGATTTTACTGCTATCTGCTGACACCCATCTGCACCAAGGATTTCTATTTTCAGAAGTCCTGAATTTCCCTTCTTCCACTGCCTCTACAGTACACTTCACTGTGAATATACAGATGGATAGCTACAAAAACATGTTCTCGAGAAAATATGACAGTATATAACAAAACTAGTCTGCATTTAACAGTTTATGCTATTGGTCTAAAAAGACTTTAAAACTCCTCCTTTAAAGCTGGAGAACAAATGCAGTAATAGATCCTGAGAAATGGCAACAAGAGAAAGAACTAGCTGCAACTGCAGAAATACCAGTATTAAATGCTTTCAAAATGACAGCAAAATAAAAACATTCCTTCTGTGTTTTCTTGCCCTGGCAAACAAAAAATAGAAATCACCATAATTTGGAAAAATTAAATCACTGACTGACTCATGAAAATGTGCTTCATGATGTTCTCCCCTGCAACAACACTAAGACTGGAGGTTGCCAGCATAACTTCTTTGATAAGAATAAAGTAATTATGGCAAATTTTCCCAAGCTTTGTTTCACTGATCATATATAATCACTGAACTGCTGCTTAAGTGCATCTCCGTTAAGAGCCTGATACAGAATTTTGATCATCTAACATATCACTGTAATTGGTGACACACTGAAGACTTCCATGACCACCTGGTTTAGACCACTCCAGAAGAAGCCACAACCACTCCAAGATGTAGAATTGGAGACAGAGAACACTAGGATTTGACATATGTGTTTGAAGGCCTTCTTGCAGGCAAATAGCTAACAAGCTGGGCTTAAACACAAGGGCTGGGAGTGGTGTGGTTGTGGTTTTGTTTTGTTTTGTTTGGGGGTTTTTTGGTGGTATATTCTATTTTAAACAGTCAGTTTTGTTTTCTCTTGGGCAATATGAAATAAACTACTTGTAACTGGTCAATCCATTCATCTCTGCTTCCCTCCTACCATGTGTGCCAAAACACACTGTGTAACATTGCAAGATGGGCCAAATTCTTTAGGGAACCACATACAACATCCAGCATAAGCCTTATCTACTCTGTGGTTCTGCCACCTTGCACTGTGTGTATGTTAGTCTTCTACAATGGGGAGTGAAAAGCCTCAGACTCATTGTATTAAAGTTATGCAGGATTATGCTTTAAATCGTCTTTGAAAACAAGTGGCACTTGGTGTTAACACCAGAAATATAAAGCAAGCATTCTTGGTCCACCACGTAGTTAATTTTGCTTCTGTAATATTAATGCCAGGGGTTAAATGAGGTATGTTGAGAGACAGAAGAGAGCAGTAAGACCATACAATCTCAATTACAATTCATAAGGTTTCTGATAGTTTCATTAATTAAAAAGGAATAAAGCGATTATTGGAGGAACCTAAAATAAATACAGAATAAAGAGGGCAATACAGATTATAACTGACTTTTTAACCTCTTGGGCACAATAAGCAATGCAGCAAGGGACTTCTATAGCCTTCTATGAAGTTCTACTTTTAGAGTGGGCAGGAATTCAGTGTTGCTAAAACTTAGAGTTACTAATGAATTTGCTATATAAATCATAACTTACTTTCATTTTACAAACCAACCTTGAATCAACTTTATAATGCTTTAGAATATAGCAACTATCTAGACCTAAATTAACAGTAAGAAGACAAATAAGATCGGTAATTCTGAAGGATATGCTGTGAAAAGGACAACTAAATTCTTTTGCTTCTTTTACTATGAAGTATAAGCTTGTTTCAGTAGAAAACAATTAACGGCATTCAATGCTGAACAGACATGGAAAATTCAAGGTACAAGTGATTAGAGATGACACTGACCTGTAAACAATTCTCTCCTTCTGTAAATCCTCCAGACCACAGCACAGTTCTGCAGCATAGAAAATAGCCCTTTCTTCATCAAAGCCAGGATTTCCCATGTTATATATGTGAAACTTCAAATCCCCTCCATTCATTATGGTTAATACTAAACACAGGGCATCTTTCGTCTCATATGTATAGGATAAACTAACCTAAAAATGGGGCAGGGGGAGAAGATGACCATTATTCATTCATAAACCCCAATACAATTCACAGCTCTTTTTTCCCCCCCAATACAAGCAATGTATGAATCCTTTTTTAAAACAAAAAATAACAAAACAGCCAAATAGAGACTCACTCCTGCATGTACTTGAAGACACAGAGGAAGTCAGACTAATGTGCATGTATATACAAACCCTACATCACCATACAAGAGTTTAGCGACATACCTGTTTAGATACCACAGAGCTCCATCCAGACAATACATTTATTGAGGATGCCTCTCAGCTGCACATTATTTATAATACTTCTTTGTGACGATAATGTGTACATAGACTTTATTTTATTAATACCTCAGGAATTCTGCATTATCCAACCATTTTCCTAAACTTCTACAAGATTTGAAGTTGCCCTACACTAAAGAAACTAAAAAAGTTACTTAAGATCAAATGTGTAGTTTCTATTCCTCCCCCTCCCCCCCAAAAAATAATTGCATTTTTCCCTGGCTTAGAACTCGCCAACAGTCGAGACTTCTATAAAGCTCTTCATAATCTAAACAAATTTAAAACAAAGTAATATACTGCAAAATTTAACATGTTATTTAAGTTTAAAACTCAGTGTCAATAGAAAAAGCTATGCTATGCTGATGATCATCTGGCAGAATCTTCAAAATACATCCTCACCTACAAAGATGAACTAAATTGTACTCTTACTTCAGAAGCATAAATCAGATACTAAATAATAAATTGAAATAAAATATACAAATCAGCCTCTCAGGGCAAAGGTTCCTATTTGAAGGTTTTAAACCGACTTCTCCAGCTATTAATGACAACTTATCTACCCACTTCCAACCCGATATTACTGCAGATCCTACATCTAAGATCTTCTCTGTTGCATTAAAGTAAAACATTGGATAGCAAGAGGAAAATAACTTCTGCTCAGTCCTATAAAGGGATTTCAAATTTAACATGGATCAATTATTGATTTATATATTTACATATGTTGAAAAAATATTATTCATAAATAGAAGTTTCACTCTTATCTCGCATCTCTACAACTAGTAATTTCTGGATTCAATTTCAGTGAAGTCAAGCCCATGATCCTTGTGAGAAAACATTAGCATATATATACAAAAACGTTATTTATGAACATTTAAAATATTAATGTACCTGGCCAGTAAATTCTAGTTTTTCTTTTAGCTGACTGTATTCTACAGGGGTTATTTTAATACATTAAGCTTAGCAGAAAATACATACATACATATTTTATACATACATATATATATTTATAAATAACTTCACTGTCCTCTAACACAGGTACTTTAAACTCCTCTCTGAACAGCAATATTAAATTTATCACTAAATGGATTTAAAACCAAAGCAACATTCATTTAAAATTAACATTTAGAGAACATAAATTCAATGAAAAGATAAACATTACCTGGGGGAAAGTTTGCTTGGTGTATCTTTGATCATTCTAAGTAATTTCACTGCTTAGTAATTAGAGCTCCTAACAGACCCTCATTTATGTGATAGCATTAGGTTCAAGCATTAAGACTAAGATTTTCATTCTCTGGAATTTCTGTTAAAAAGCTATGTTAATTGTTTCACACCCAGGATTCCTCTTTAAGCCTTAGTACACAGCAAAGCAATATAACTAACCTGAATTGATATAGCAGGCAAATTTCATGTTTACCTTGAAATGACTAAGCAATAGAGTAACAAATGATATGAAAATACCTAAGGATATAAAAACTCTAATATTAGAAGCCACAGACATGAAGGATATGCAATTTCTAATGGCAATCAAATGGCAGACTCTCATGAAGTCACCCCTTTGTAAGTGCATCTAGAAATGACTTCCAAAACCGAAATTAGCATTAATTATAAGAAAATAGGTGTATGTGAGGGAAGAAAGAAGGAACAGAAGAAAACATAGAGCCATGAATTGGAAGAAGAGACAGAAGAGAAATGGAAGGAAAAAATAGGATGGAATAAAGTATATAGAATATCCTCTTTACTAAACACAAACATACTAACTCATAGGCTGCAGCAGAAAGAATTTAAGTGATTATTCAAATCTGAGTACTACAGAATAATTTATTCACCTTTAAACAGATGACAAAGATTCAGTGGCATCAGCATGCTGAAACACAACCTGATGTTTTGGTTGAAAGTGAGAAATAAAGGAGGCAGACTAAAGCCAATTCAATATTGCATAAAATCCTCTGTACAGAACTACTCCATCATACAAAAAACGTACTTCTTAGTCTATCAATCATTTCTCTCAGCAGTATCCACTCTCTAAATCAATCAGAAAATGCCCTGGGCCCACAGGCTCCTGGAAGAGACTGAAATGAAGCAAACAAAGCAAGACAAACTTCTGAGAATAAGATCAGAAGCAGATACTTACTACAAACCTACTATTCACTTTTTCTAGAATTCTTTTTTCATTTAGAGCCATTGATTCTCCTTTCCTCTTCTTTATTCTCTTTTTCTCTAGCTTTTTACAAGCATACATTTTTCCTGTTGCCCGTACTTGACAGGCACACACCTGAAAAAGAAGGAAGGCGCGTCAGAGATGGGGGGTGCTGGGGTGGGGTGTGTTTAGATCTGTTGTGGTTTGTTTAGGGTTTTTTTAAAGAAGATAAAATTTTATTTTCTGTTTTTGAACTCTTGAATGCTCTGAGAAATGAAGGTCTGTAAGTATCAGTACCGGGCTTTCACCCAGGAAACAACTTTGAAGGGTCACAACAGCTGTAATAGGAGTAGAAAAAGTGATTATACAGCAGCAAACCCATTTTTGTTGGGGTTGAATACTTCAGTAAAACTATGGATCTTGTGTTGGTGAAACACCTGACTGTGGTAACAGTATGTGTCAGGGCTAGCAGGACAGAAGACAAATATCCACTCCATAATTAAGCAGGAGAAAGATAATGTTAATTTAGTAGCCATCCTTCCCCTTCAATATAGGGCTACAGTTAAAATGTGTGGAGGGGAAAAAAAGCCCAATGAATTACAAACAGAATTAATAAAACCTACAGCTTTTCCTATTAAGTAGAAACTACATTCTCATTGTCAAATGAAATTTCTGAACAGAGCAACTGTTGTCAGTCAGTGGAATTCTTCTCCAATTTTTTGCATGACCTAAAGTACTGAAACTAACACATTAAAACAATTTGAGTTGATGAGTTTGCCCCATGATATGTCAAATGTAGATTGTTAGAGTCAAGAATTAAAAAACTGCTTCTCTCCTATATTAAACTCTTTTTTTCCTTAAAGATTGCCTTGCAGAAAGATATTTCTGTACTCACCTCTCCAAATCCACCTTTGCCTAATACTCGATAATGCCTGAACGTGTGTTTGGTTACTGGTTGCCTGATTAACAGAAAGAAACAATTACTGCAACAGGAATTACAAGAGTTAGTAACCTCCTTCCCATCCCCAGGCCTCTCTTCATTTTCCCTTTCCTGTTCTGTGACATCTTACTGAACAACAGCTGCCTTGACCTCATGAAGACAGTATTATAATAAGCCGAATTGCAAATGAGTGTTCTGAGAAGAAACATTGGCTCCCTCATGTGGTCATCACACATTCACAATAGCAGGAAGAAAATCAATTAGGCTCTTTGCTGTTTAGGGTTAGAGACTTATCTGCTCTCCTCAGCAGTCAATTTTTCACCTCCAGCTGTCTCCCTTAGTTGCAGTATGTTGACACGTAGGCTGCATTTCAATGAGATCATGCTTACAATGCAGCATTTCAAGGATAAACCATTTCTGATTTTGCCTAGCTGTTTCACGTCTTCAAAACAGAGAGTTACGGTATGCAACAGCAGTTCAAGAGCCACTGATGTAGTGGAAAAGATAACTGGAATCACCTATTCTATGCTAAACCACTCTTAAGCAAGTATAAGAGCAGGGCTATTTCATGGTAGTGGGTTTCATTGTTTTTGGTTTTGTTCTAAAAGAGCATTCATTGCTAATTAAGCTTTGTTCTCAGGACAGCAAATGGTGGTTCACTTGGTAGAGAATTTGGGTTGATTCTCAAGTTCTCTTCCTGGCTTTTACTAATAATTCAGTCAAGTAAAGACACTGGATAACTGGAATTTACCATAAAATTAATACTCAATATGCGATCATGATACCCAGCAGTGCTGAATTAGAAAGAGTTTGTACCAGACTATGAAAAAGTTTGGACACTCCTTTAGTATTGATTTAAAAGCCCAAGCTAGATTTTCGTATGTATGTATATAACTTGCTGTCTTGTAATTACTAGATCTGTGTTTGTACCACCCTGAAAAACTGATTAGTTACAATTTTAGAACACTGGGTTATAAAACTACATTAATCTGCTTCTTAGCCACTAATTACACCAAGGTTGAAACTAAAAGATGGTACCATTCCCAAGACAGACTGGTATCACTGCACACTTAACAGCCAAACATATATCCATAATAATAAATTCACATTTACCTAATAAAATTTACCACTTGAAGACTACTGGACAGATAGTGCTGTTGAAGTAGTGGGACTCTGACTGTTCCATCAATATGTTCCTTTACATCTTTCAGACCATAATTCTTAGACAGGCACTGACATACACTAGGGCTCTACAGCGTTTCTAGCCTAACAAGTAGAACTGGCCACAAGGCAAAGAAAAATTATAACACAAACATTAGAAATAAACTTACTTTTCCAGCCATTTCCACTGTAAAAAACGGGAAAAATATATGCTTTCTTGGTAAGCTTCAAAAGGTCTTTTGCTTAGGTATTCGTGGACAATTCTAGCAACAGGAAAATAAAATCAATCTTATACTGAAAAAAACCCTAATAAGCAGGAGATGCTATCAATCTCTTAAAATATACTTAAACATATCAATGAGGCTGTAGGCAGAATAACATTGTCACTGTGCTCTACAATGGTTTTAACCTAATGTCTCACAGAGTGAGTGCCTGTCACAGAAAACTGTTCCTGTCAAAACACTGGTGAATGCCCAACTACTGTCACTTATAGTAACTAGAAAGTTTGACCTCTGCTTTCTCATTGTCTTCAAGCCCAAGTAAACATCGGCCTCTCAGTAGCTATGCAATACATGTATTTCACAGGCCACAAGTATGGCCTCTGAAGGATATTTACAGGAAAGGATGTACGAGTTTTCATACATTGTTTGGAGTCTGGTAAGTAAAATTTTATTCTCTTTATGCTATTTCCAAACCTGAACACCAGGTGCCTTATTCTCCTTAAACTAAACAGACCAAATGGGTTGGGGAACAAGTCATTCAAATTGTGTTCAGGTACTTATTGGGCAGAGGAAAGGGGATGACCTATATAACACATCTTCCATTTGAGACATGTTTTACTAGGTATTCTCACACATCCCTTTCAATCTTATAATCTCAGGTTGTTATAAAGTATGCCTATTTTTGTTGCCAAGGAGATGACCCAAGTAATGACAAAACATGTTGTAATGCTTCAGACATGATCAAGCATGCCTTGAAGAACCAGTAATATTAGAAACATAATGGATTTAGAAAGACATGCAACACTGGTAAACATGTACCATCCATCCAAGAAAAGCCTTCCCTGTTGCTGCTGTGTGAAGTATCACTTCATGACTTCAGAACAAAAGCAAGTTGGATTTGTTTGTGTTAACTCTCACAATCAATCCTCTAATCAGCCATTTTAATGAAATACAACTGTTGGCCTCAGTTCAGTCCGTTTTCAAGAACCATGAATTGTGTAACATTGTTCAGAAACCTTTCAAGCTCCAGTTTATAACTTCAGATTTTTCTGAGTACCTTCATCATGGAAGAGATGTCACTCAAAAGTTAAGAACATAATAAAGATAAATACTATTCCAATTTACAGAATACTTGGTAGCAGGTTATAGCATGACTTTATGCAAAAAATAGCATTAAAGCTCTGCAAAAGTCAAACATCTGAGTCACATCAGAAGGAAATCTAGTCCTTTAATAAATCTGTTTCAAATTTCTTACTTATACTCAGTTCAGACACCAAATACTCCTGAATGTAAAAATTTCACCTTTCATTACTCTCAGAAACACACAAATTTCTCTTCTGATACTCAAACTTAGCACCATGCATTTTTAAGTTACCTAGTGCAGTCCATAAAAAGATCCTTAGAAGGGTTCTTTTCCAGTCTTGCTTTACATTCATTTACTGTTTCCTGAGGTATTTCTGGCAAGTGTGCTGCAGACTTTAAGTAATGAAAAACAGGTAACAATGAAAGCAATTCTGTAAATCAATAGAACGAGTCAAAGTTCTGTATTCAAAGTGAAATGAAATCTAATACAGGAAAACAAAAGGAATGGTTTGGCTAAAAAGAGAACCAACAAGCCATATTCAAGCAAAATTTGTGTTTGTTCCCTATTACACAAAAATGCATTGAAAGCTATTACAGTTATTTACTAGTTCAGTATCTGGGGAAACAACCTTGGCAATAAGTTAAATTTCTTCTTCTTTCCATAAATCTACCAGAATAAAAGAAAATTATCTATTTGGCTTGGCAGGATGGAAGGAAAGGAAAAGAAACACACATACAAGTTGGGAAATGATTTCAAACCAGCCCAAGAAATGTTTTGGGTTGTTTTTTGGGTTTTTCTGCAAAAAATGCCTGTGACTTATGGTAATCCCAAAGAAACAATCAGAAGAGATGCAGCAAGCTTGAAGTCTATCTGCTTTTAAAGCACCTACAAGACCTTCATTTGAAATAAAATCTTCTTAGGATGGCCAAAGAGAAGCAGAAAGAGCATCTATTTATAGAAAGCAAATGTCTAATTATGTATCTACAGCTTCTAATGGATACCAAAGAAGAGACTCTTAAAAATCAATCAGTGGAATCTAATATATGCAAAAAATCAGGTACTAATGATCTCCATGCAAAATACAGAGATGCAGAATGCTCTAGAACAAATCAAACCAAAACAGCATTTCACTTTATGAAAACCTGCAGCAATTCCAACCATTTACAGCATACCAAGCAAGGCCACACAGGAGTCTGAGAGAAGCCTGAGAATTTCAACGTCTTCAGACTACAAAACTCTGAGTTAATTTGTTAATATGCTTTCTTTAGATGCTAAATGAGTTTGTTCAAAATACATCTTTACTTGAGACCAGTATTTTAGTTAGAAAACATAGGAGAATAAATTGTCACGGTAGTAGTCTTATAAGCAGATATGAGTCAAGGCTTCTGCTCAAGTTGCTAAGTTTCACAACTTCAGAAGACAGTATACCTTTCAGAAAGGCAAAAATGGGACTAATGAACTTAATTTACTACAATGCAACCACTTAGATCTTTATTTATCTGACATTTACAAAACACTTAAGACATATTTACCCCATTAGTGAAGTACGTCTCTAGAACTTTCAGGCCACAGTCTATGCGCTTTTCATCTGAAGATACCTCATATTCTGCCTAGGAGAATGGAATAGAAAATCAAGTTCTGTTTGGAGCTATTTGGCACTAGTGTCTTTGGAAGATAAACTTTATCATAACACAATGCTCCTAATATAAATGAAACTGAAGGCTCTCGTTCAAAATATTCAAAATCTATTTAAAGACTTTTAGGCTACATAGCGAAATATGTATGAAGAACAGTCAAGAAAAAAAGCACATGGAGTTTAACTTCTGGAAAACATATAGAAACTAACAGTTAGTCTAAATGCAGTTACAGAAGCTGCATCCTAGAGGTTAAATTAGATCAATTACAATGAACTAGTATTTATGTAATATTGTAGGACAGAATGATCCAGATGGGAAATAATTCAATAGAAGTACAATAATCAGCTTATTCTTCACTGTATTTTTTTTTCCTACAGTCTTGGGTAAAACCGGGATAAAGCTACTAACTTTTAAGGTCATGTTAACTACAAATAAGTGAGATCTAAAGCAAACCCTACTTCATTCGTTGAGAAAAGAAAACTTAGGAGATACAAAACTTATGAAGTTTTTGACTTAGTAATATATGGTATTGTGATGTAGAAAAGAAACATTGTGGAATAATACCATGTGTTTTGCAGATAAACAACAAGCAGCTTAGTAGAGCTCCAGAGCTACTTATGGAAAAAGACCCCAAAACGACAAACCATCAAATATTTACTAGTATCAAAAAACTCCAAGGACTACTTGCTAATAATAATTTTATGAAATAATAAAGAAACAGACATCAGTAGTTACAGCACTTAAAGGTAACACAGAATCTGGGGAAACATTAGAAAAGAGCAATCTCAAACAGCAACCTGTATTAGCTTTACTAGCTGGGTTAACACAACAAACTTTGCCTTTCCCTGGACATCACTGCCTCACAAACAAAAATAGAGCTTGAACAAGCTTGCTGAAGTCCAGCCCAGAAAAAAGAATCAGGAACCATCTGTAAGAGATAGTAGGTATTTTATCTCACTTCCTTGATCAAGATAGCCTGCTAGCTTTCCGATCATGAGAGTCATGGATTAGAGATTATTTTAGCTCTTAAAAGAGCTCTTGCTCTTCAAGATACTTGATTCCCAAGCATACTTCTTCACCATGACTTTTCAAATGGGAGTTAAAAAAGAAAAAAAAAAAAAAGAAAAGAAAGTAGTAGCTTGTGAAATTATCTCTTGCATCAGATTAGCTGAACTCTGACAGTCTCCAATTCACAGAAGCATTGCAATCCACATAACCTCACAGGCTGCATATTTCCAAACAAGCCAGAATTTTCAGTTAATGTCAAACACAATTACTTCCAATTTCACCTTAAAAAATGACATCTGTAGAGCAAAGACACACCTGCCTTACAGACATGACTGAGATTTTTTTCTCCTTTGTGCTGCCAAAGATTCTGCTACTCCTTGTCTAAGCTTTTAAGGATTGAAAACGTGTGCAGGAGTTGTAAGCATTAAGGGTACATTCACAATTGTCAGTGGTCTCTCCATTGTGTGATGCTCATTACAGGCTCTGGTTTACATTCACTTCAGGATATTTAGCTCCACTGTTCTGGATTTCCATTCAATCTATTCTATGTCTGCAACTGTCAAATTGGCCTCTGGAATTTGGTGCTAGAACAGCTCCTAAGAGTCATAAAAGTATGGGTAAAAGCACCTGAGGAGTGAGTTTTATTACACAAAGATTCATTGACAATTAAAAGGCAGTTCTACTTATCAGACATGAAAGTGAGTATCATAAGTAATATCCATTGTATGCATATCCTTTTAGGTTCAAGAAGTCAAGTGCCTCAGTTTATAGTCCTGTACGGGGAAGGAAGTATGAAGTGGGGGGCACAGCAAGAATCCCATCTACTTCTTTACACCCTGCACCTTTCAGAGTCATCTTGCATTCTGATACTGTATTTTTGGACACATGTAAGCAGCAGCACTACCCTACTTCTACCGTCTTTGGCCATTTGTTCCCTGAATATAAGAACAAAAATGGGGGGATGAGGAAAACTGTTCTTTTGGCAGCAAGCTCAGTTTAAGACTGTATTTTACTGTGCTTGGATTAACTATGAAGAACAAAGAATAAAAAGCTCTGAGCTATTATTCTCTCCTCTTAAGGGCTGCTATGTGCTTGCCTTCTTCTCTCATTACTTTCCCCCTCCCCATGAGGGTTTTGTCAGAGGATTTTTTTTAAAAAATGGCTGTGGGCATATTTCCTTCCTCCCCTCATTTTTTAGCACTAGATGCCAACATGCAAATGTATCAAGACAAAACACTTCCTCTCCTCTTGGTCTTTAAAATCTGGTTTCTCTCCTTCCATAGATGGTTCTCTAAATTTCCATCTCCATTGTATTTCTTTTAATTAGCACATTCTTTCTAGCCTAGGGCTTCCATGTGAGTTGCAACATTTTCAAGTCTATGTTTACAGCATTTTCAAGCCTGAGTGTCATAAGTAATATTCATTGTATGAACACCCTTTTAGGCTCAAGAAGTCAAGCAGCATGTCTCTCAAAATTATCTCTCTCATTTCCATCATAGTCATTTTTGTAGCTCTGACCATACCAAGCAGCTTCTTCCCACAGCCACGCAGATGCTCAGCCATTTCCAGGGGAGCAGGGCTTCATCATCATGCATAATGGCTACTTGGCAAGAAAACAATTGAACTCTCATCTCCCCCTTTTCCCGTTCCTTCCCCCAGCTTTATATGCTGAGCATGACACCATGTGGTATGGGGTATCCCTTGTGACACTTGGGTCAGCTGTCCTGGCTGTGTGCCCTCTCAACTCCTGGTGTATCCCCAGTCTACTTGCTGGTGGGGTGATGTGAGGAGCAGAACAGGCCTTGATGCTGTGTAATCACTGTTCAGCAATAACTAAAACATCCCTGTTATCAGCACCATTTTGGTCAAAAATCCAAAACAGCACAACATGAACTTCAATGTAGAAAATTAACTCTATCCAGCCAAAAACAGCACAAAAATCAAACTTTTTTTACAAAAAGAAAATGTATAAGGTATTGCCTACTGATATCCACCTCCAGTTGCTCACTGCTTACCACTGCATCCAGAAATTCAATGCATCTTTTCAAATCCGGTCTGGAATCACAGAACTGTCTGAAGAGAAGTCTTCCTATTGGCTGTTTGTCACAAAGCTGGTTATAGTCTCTTTCTGAGGAAGAAATAATAAGTAAATATCTTTATTTCTTTTTATCTTCATCATAGCATTGTCCTTACTCCCCTTTGAGACTAGGTCAGGAAAATATCACTAAAACCTGAACATTAAGATATTTAGCAAAGACGCCTAAAACATGCAATGATCCCAAGGAACAGTGAAACACTTGCAGCCATATTTGTGTCTTATAGACTATCACATTTATTAAAAACACACTGAATGACATGGTTAAGTTTTATTCAGTCCAGTCCAGGCTGGGGGGTGGAAAGCAAAGATATTGTGAAATAGCAATCCCAAAGCAAACAAAATGGTTTGGAAAGAAGGAATACAAAATAGTAATAGAAAATGTTAAAATATTACTACAAGACATTAAGAAAACAAGGGAAATATGTTACGATGTCATTCAAATTACAACACGATTCCTTTTTGTAATTCATGGCTTTGTATATTTATCCTTTAGGAGCAGTTTTCTTTAACTAAGAAGGAGCTGTGAAACAGTTTTTATCTCCCCATAAATTCTCCATCACATTATAAGTGATTAATGCTAATGAGCATTCAGAAGCAAGAGAGAATCCTTTCAGTTAACATCATCAAACTCTTATCCTTCCTTCTCAAGGAAAATCAGACACATCATTCTGCAGGACACCTACCGATTGAGCATCTAATACCTTCACAGTGACTAACAGGTGGCAACTTCAGCATCTCTTTCCATTTTTTACTGCGCCCACTCCGTTTGCCTAGGAAAAAATACACAGAGTAATGTAAAACACAGTGCTATGTCAGAATAAAATTAAATACAACATTAACAGCATAAAATCAGGTCACTTCTGCACAGATCTGCCAGGCTGTTTTTCATGCCTAGAAAGAAATACATCTACAAAGATATCCACACCAGTAACAAACGTGAGATAGAACTTTGATATGAAACACTAAAAAATGCAGAAAGTCTCTTGCAAGACAAGTATTTCACATTTTGGCTGCACATATAGAACACCTATTCAGAGACAAGGCAAGTATTATATAGGTGTTCTGAAAACTGAAACATCAAAGATAGAAAAAGAAAATAATTGAGAATTGTCTCTCAACCACGGTGAAGAATGGAAGGCATTAAAGTTGAGTAATACACTGAACACACACATTTTTGGATAATCAAGTCATAAATATTCTCTTTCTTTTTCTTAAGGGCAGTAGTAGCAATAAGAGTAGACCCCACTAATAAATGCGTGGGCACTGCTCAAATACAACACATCTATTGTAGACTACAGGTGGATACAGGACATCAGAGATAACTTAGCTGTTGTAGAACTCAGATATTTCAATGCTTCAGGTTTCACAGCACTAGTATTAAACTGATTTTTAAAAAGCTACTACAGTATTTCCCCCATTGTTTCTCAAAAACTGTATCTGTGCTCCATTTTCTATGTTCAATTGGAATTTTAGCACATTACTTTGGCCAGAAGCAGCCAATTCCATTTACAGAAGATACAAGGACTTATCAAAAAGGCAGAGCGATAGATACAATAGTATATGAATGCAAAACATTTCAGCAGAAGAGTAATTTCTGTGCTGCAAAATATTGTAAAAGAAGATTTTACTAAGTGATACACCCAGATGCATTTCCACATGAAAGAACAGTAGCAAAGCTTCACAGAAACTTTCTAAGTGTACCAAAGCAGTACATACCGTTAACCACAATGGGAGAGAAAGGAAGGGAGTTACCCCATGTAACCCGAATAGAAACTAAGCAGCAAACAGTACTCAACTCTTTCAGAATTAAATCGTTAGGGAAAAAGGAACTAAACACCTTCAGAATAATAAAATATGTTTTATAAAACCCTCTTCTCTCAAACATACAGCCTTTTGAACAGTTCCACCATTGCAGCCAAAGTAGTTCCAGCTTAGTGTACCCTAGCTCAGACCAAGTTTACATAATCACCACTACAGGACCATTGAGGTCTCACTGTACTGCTGCAACAAAACATTCTCAACTCTAATATGACTAGAAAAGTAGACAAATAAGGAATATAAACCCTTAAAAAGATGGCTTGCAGATATTTTTCTAACTGATACCTACTCTCTAAAAAACCCCTCTTCTGCACTGTATTTCCTAATGTAGCTTAAGTCATTCACCTTCCAAAATGGTTTAGAATACAAATATTTCAAATCTACTTCCCTCCCTCAATACTTCATGTGGTACCAGAACTAATCATGAAACTGGAACTACCCAGCATCATTAAAACAAACTCCAACTATTTTAACAAAATATTTTTATGTTAAAAAAAAGTTGAATATGTACTCGAAGAAAAACAAACCACACACAGCAAAGAGCATTTCTAGCAGAACTGAACACAAACAAAAAAAAATAATCAAGGAATACTAACACAGCAAGCCTGTACACATGCATGGAATAGAAAAGAACTGGATATAGATTATGTGATCATGAAAAACCATGGACAGAAGCATCAGAATAATTTTTAACCAGGCAACTGAAAATGACACTAAACTGGAAGGTCCACAGAAGTTAATTTTTTTCTGTTAGGAACTGATCAGACTCATTTGTGCATGACACAGTACAATCAGTACTGACCAAGGATGATAAACTGACCCAAGCTCACACCACAATGGTGTTCAGCAAAGGTAAAACTGCACTGTGATATACAGCAAGTATATTATCTCCTGAAGCACAAAGGGAACAAAACCCAATCAAACAATAAACAAACCTAAAAAAAAAATAAATAAAAATAATCCAAAAAGAGAGGCTCACTGATGCTTATACAAGTCCAACAGAAGAAAGTCTGCTGTATTTTGCCCCAGATATTTGGCCAGTTACTTAGGATGTGACCATTATGAACTTTGTTTTACAAAGAGACCACATGCTAGAATGGAACTGAATTCACCATCCTATAGAAGTCAATAAAGACTACACATAATTTATTAATATACACAAGAATCAAGTGCTTAGGAGCATCAACTAAATCAACATGCACTCTTTTCTCTGAACTGACTGTTCCTGTATTTACAGCAAATGCAGACTAAGTTTGCATGTCCCAATAACATAAAGAGAATGCATGACCTACATCATTTACAGATAAATCATCCATTTCTGGTAAAACTTGTGGGAGGAGGCCAATTTGCTTGTCATATTATTCCCTAATTGCAAAATCCCTTCCCATTTCTGAGGCAGTTTAAAAGTATCAAATCGAATTATAATAGTTGTGGTTTGTAAGTGTCTTAATATTGATTTCAGAGCTTCTATTCTGGATCCCATTCTAAAATACTTCAGATAAAATTCTTCCAGAAAGATCAACAGCTTACTTTGCAACAGAGCAGCAACAAAGCCATTAGATTAATCTGCTTTATGGTTGACCTATGTGGTTCAGAAGAATTACCACTTTTGCCTCTTTCAATGTAATTGCTGGCTAGAACAACGACCAACTTGAAGCGACTCATCTTTATACAAAGGGAAGGGTGGATGCAGCAATACAACGTTACAGTGAGGAAACACTGCAATTACATTTTCAGGCACATGAGAATCTTACCTTTTTCTCCTCCCCAAATTAATTCTCAGAGTTAGAATTTCAGCACTTATCTGTTCACATGTTTTTGCTTCTTAAAAAGATACATTCTCATTTGAGTTAGCCATTGCATTAGAACATGGTATGGACAAAATGTTTAGATATTTTCTTTTTTCAACTTTTTTTTTTTCTTTTTTAAACTCCAGAGAAACATTTGAAAAAGTTAAAGTAAGGCAAAGTGATTGCTTTATTCATGAGTAAAAACACAACTAGTTGCACAAAAAGAAACTGCTATGTCAAAACAAAGCAATCTGGTTTAGAAACAGATTTAGACAAATATTTTTCGAGTCATCAGATGGACTTCCCACAGCCACAGTGATCTTCCTTACGGGCAGGATTTGTAGCATGATTCTCATTTCACTGAGCACACACTGAACATTAGCAGTCAGTCTTCCTCGAGACAGAAAACTTGAGCAGATTAAAAATAGTGAGAAGCATTGTACTATCTGGCTAAGAAATGTACACAGGCTGTATGTGGTAAGATTCAGTGGCTACTACACTGACACTGAGATCATGCCATTGAGTTTTTCAGGGACTTCCATGCTCCAGCTTTCCTGCCTGTAAAGGGCAAGAACATACCTCTGTGCCTGAGCACGCAGCTATGAAGCACAAGGGCTGCATGATTGCTACAACATCATTCTTGCAAAACTGATTCCACAAACCAGATTGTCAGATACCAACTGAGAAAGTCACACCAGACCACACCCAGATAAGCTCTGAAAGCATAAAACTGCAACAAGACAACGGCCTGCAGCGTGCCTGTAACTATATAGATCAATCAATTGGGTCAGTGAAAAATGCAAAAGAATCAATGCAGAAGCTCCAAATCATCTACAGTGAGACGCATGAGAATAATCTGGGTACATACAATGCATCTTTCCCACAGCAGAAAAAGTTGCAGGCAAGTTTCCTAACAGATTTTAAATTCACTTGAATTCCTATGTTCTACTTACACACATTTTTCTCCAAACCACTCACAACAAGGATTAAAACCTTTCACTGAAAAATCAACACATTCCTGTTTTAACTATGGCCTTATGCTACAAAGGCATTTGTAAACACTGCCCATTGAGTAACAGATTTTGATGGTATCCCCTTACTGTACTTCTTTGGGAAGGTCTCTGTAATGTTTTCCACTCTGCAGGTCAGATGTATTCTTTGACATCTCAGTTCCTTGAAAAATAAGCCTGGTCACAGCTTAGTAACTAGATTTAACAGAGTGGCATCTATTTTATATGGAGAAAGATTTTTTTTTTTTTTTCCCACAAGTATGATACAAATAATCTGGCTGGCTCTCAGCAAGTTTGCCAGAAAGCTAAAAATTCAGGTTTCAGCACAAGGTAGGCACCAAACTCTCCAGCATTATAAAAGTCAAGGCACTTCTGAACATAAACAGAAGCAAAAACACAAGCAGCTCAATAAATAAATACATAAGAGATAACTATAGATTACAGATTGTTATGGCATTTTTACGATAATATTCCTCACATTCCTGGATTCAGGTGCCTAGAGTTGGCCTTAAGCAAGGTAATGCTGGAGTCCTCTTGCTCATCTGACTGTTAGAGCAGTAACCCTGTAAGCAGTTAAAACCCGAGGTATCTATGTGAACATTTGTGCAGCTTGTTTATATGCACAATCCTTTATTGTTCCCACAGCTATAACCACTTGAACAACTGGTTCTTCCCATCAGTTCTATATACATTTCCAGTAATCATGTACACATTTCGGAATGCTAGTGCATACACGCTGAACAGCTTATGCGCTTCTTCAGAAATTAGCTCTGAAAGCCTTGTATCAACTCAAGTTAATGTAACTAATCTAAGCCACAATTTGTTAAGCTAACCTTGCAGTCAAACATGTAACATCTGCATATACATTCCTTTTGATACATCTGTAACAATTTAATCAACAGGGTTTACTAGAGAAAACAAAACCAAAAACACAACAGTAAGAAGACTTCAATTTTACAGACAACTCCTTAAGAAGGATTTTTTATCATGATGATACATCAAGACTGCAACAGATAGAAAAGTAAAATTACTGGGAGTAGACTGTGAAACCTCTACTTCCAATTGCCACGTTTGAAATAACCAAAGCAGCAGTGTGTACCAATAAGTAGACCTCTCATGTTGTGTTTATTTAGCAAATGTAATTATTTAGATTCCAACATGCCCACATGCATTCTTCTTACAGTTCATTAAATAAAGGACAAAAAGGCAGACATTGTGCATAATTCTGTACAAACACAGGAAGACATGTTTCCTGCCACAATGAGTTTACAGCAATTTAAAGCACAATGCAATAAGGGAGCGCAACAGAACATAGGAGGCAAATAAGGGAAGCACAGACAAAAACAGCAACTGAAAATTCACAGCACGCTCACGTTAAAATCCCTATCTGCTGCTGGTGAATAGACTTTCTGGTGTTGGTTTCCCTCTTGCCCATGCTCCTTAGATAATTCGAGATTTTAGTTCCGTTTGATAGCCAAACTGCAGTGACCTGAGCAATCTTCTTCAAATTTTCTTCCTAATTACAAATACATTACAGGATAACTGCCTATGTATGGCCACCAATACCACACTGAATTACTGCCTTATACTGCAAGCAAAAGTAGGATGTAATTTGCTTGCAGAATTAAGCCAGTTGGGTTTATACCAGACAGATAAAACACACAATTTGAGTGGACTGCTTACTTTTCTGTAGTGAGTGCTATGAGCTATATGAGTGCTACATATACAATTTCAATTCTGAAACAAGTATCTTCCAGCATTTACTTAAGCCAAACTGTCATCATATTCTGCTACTGAAAAGTTCCTGCTAACTCCATCCTTGGGCTGCACCTAACAATTATCAAATCTGCAGAAGCTTGCTGATCCATCTGAAAACTAATTTGGGAAGAAAACCCCAACCCCAAAGCAAACAACGACATAGGAAAAAACCCTACCACAACAACCCACAACCTAGATTGGTTCATGGATCCAGCTAGAAACTGTCTGCAATCACAGGCTAGAACCAATACAATCAAGAGCTTGGGGAAGAGACTGCTTGAGGCATGATCTTAATTTAGCCTAAATCAGTCATGACGTAAAGGATATTATAAGCCTCACAGCAGTCCCCATTCTCATTCAAAGTGCTCCTGCCAGAGCAGTACAAATGAACTTTAAAGTGGATGCAAATAGGCCAGGTATGTTCAAAAACATACTCTTGGCATGGATCCTCAATTGGAGTAAACTGCCATTGACTTCAAAGGAACTAGATCTACCCTGTGGACATATATTTGGAGACTCTCACTTTAGGCAATGAAAAAAGAAGGAAGGCTCCTAACCAGTTAAAAACATACAGTGATTAATTTCTTCCCTTCAAAAGATCACATACTATGTGTGGGATGCTGAAATGAATTTGGGGCTTACATACTCAAAGGATTTCTAGAGAATCATTAAAATAACTATGAAAAACAGAAAATACAAATATAAAGAGAAAAGTGAATATAAAAATAGATTTTTATGAACTCTCAGATTTTTTTGCAAAATAACCAAGTTTATAATTTGTCCCCATTTATAGGATAAATTCTTCAATGTCTTTCAAGAGATACCCATTTCAAAAATATTTCTACTAGGAGAAAATGTGTTAATTCCTCTGCTCTTATACAAAACTAGAAGTCACATTGCTGTACATTGTTCTTTCACACATAAAAATCCCTGCAAGTGAAAATCTGAGTAAGGAGATCATGAAATCATAAGCTTTCACACCATCTATCTCAACACTATCACTTAGCACTTACCTGGTTTTCCATTTCAACTGCTGCACTTCAGTGCTCGTAAGATCAACTTTGAGTTCTCTTTATAATCTCTTGTTTTTCTACTGAGTCACTTGTGCTTATTCCACCACTGAGTTCACCTTAAGAGGAAGTTTTCCTTTCTCACATACTGGTTTCCCTCAAAAACTCATATAAGCACATGAGGAAAGAGTTGGATTGGCACAGAAGGCCACCTATCCAAGGAAACTGGGACAAGGAATCCCAGAACACTTTGCATTACAGTTTTCACCCAGAGACAAAATCCCTCCATGGACAGGTTAGTTCGGCACGAGCAGGCCAACTGGAAAAGTGGACAAGGAAAGAAAAAACTCCCAATATAGTTCCTGACTCCTTAATCTTTCATCCATAAAGTGCCACAGTATTTTCTAGTAGTAGGTACATACAAGAGTCATATATTATGACTCTCTCACTAACACCCACATGCACGAAGAATTGGCATTTGGTTATTTATGAAGTCGCATTCAAAGAAGATAAGGAATCCTCACAGCTTTCCTCCTTCACAGAGATACTACAAACCTTTGTTGGAAAGAGACAGACTTCTATTAAGCTGATCTATTTTATTAAAAGGTTTGAAAAATCCTCTTAGAGAATAGCATAAGACTAAATTTAAAGTTTTGAGGCTGAGGGGAAGTTGGGGTTTGATCTGGCCTGAAAATAGGACTAGTAAACTCTTACAAGCTGGTGTTACATCATGCAAATTTAATTAGAAGATTCACACCTCCAATGAAACAAGTTAACAGTAAGACTATTAAGTGAGAAGGTAGGTAGAAACAGACAGCACTACCAGTTTGTTTTTACAGTTAGCTCCTGGCTCTCTAATTACATACTTCAAATTTACTTTGTACATATCAAATCAGATTTCAACTGTAGACATGAACCTTGCTGTTCAAGGTGTGCTAATGTTCACATCCTAAAAATATTCATATTCAGAAGTATGAGTATGTAAAATGAGAGGCAAATTATTACAGATCTGGGATCATCATTTTGACTGTTAGTTCTGGTTTATGTGCTCAGGTATGATTTGTTTAGACTTGGTGTTATTTACTAGGCATTTCTGTGTTCTCATTAAGCCTCTGCCATACCCTTTCACCAGATGAGGACAAGTACCCAATATCTTCAGTTCAGTTTCTATATTTGCAAAATGAAGATGTCATATCTCTAGGGTTGAAAGACTTTGTAAAATGCTTTCAAGAGTACAACCTTTTTCTACTCTCACCTTCATCATGAAGGAATCTCAAGTTACACTGAGACTGACCAATGCAAGCCATCATTAAGCCTACATTGATTTCTTTCAACATGCCACTGAAAACTATAAAATAAGAGCACATTATTTTGCTTTCACAAGTTAAATATTTTGCAGATCAACGCCTTCTCTTATCCTATCTTTAATACACTGAGGAATTGGAAAAAGGATTACTGATCCTGCTCAGCCTATATATGAAAATAAGTGAAGCTGCTATTTTATACTGCCTTAGGATTTTGCCTTCTATGAGAAACAGTAATTCCACACTTTTCCATGCTATCCCACCTCTCCATACAAGCTGCTATTTTATACTGCCTTAGGATTTTGACTTCTATGAGAAACAGTAATTCTGCACTTTTCCATGCTATCCCACCTCTCCATACACTATGCAGTGAGATAATAGGAATGTGGGAATGAAAAGGTCAATTGAAAGTCAACTTTTCTGTCCCAGTGGTGAGGCCCTTTTAGCAAAGAATATATTTCAGTAAAGTATCTACCTCACAAACTAACTTTGCAAATTCCATTCCCTTGGAGTCTACTGGGAACATAAGAGCAGAGCTGGGACAGGGATTTTATGGAATGGTCCTGACAGATGGAGTAAACCAGACGTTCCCAGATCAGCCAGTGCATGCAACAGACAGAAAACACTTTCGGGGAGAGTTTTGAGAAATGCCATTTAGAAAGTTCCCCTTGCACAGAAACTGAGACCGGAAAAGGTAAAAGACCTTCTACCAGTTAGCAATGGAGTTTTAGAGTTTCAAAGCCATAAATCAAATCTTTGTGCACACTTACACAAAAGAGTCCAGGCCAATTGCAGGAACAAGAAGACTTACAGCTTATTACCATTACTTTTATAAGTTTCACATCAGGTACAACTGATCTTCACAGCAGCTGCTGTCAGACTTTCATTTAGTTCATTAAAATATCTTGTTTGGTCAGTTCTACCACTATAATTTATTTTAAACATAGTGAAACCTTAACTAAAGACACAACCTGGCATTAAGCAGCCACTTAAAAGCCTTTCCAGATTACCACTCCACTCTTTGTGGTGAGGGTTTGGGCACAGTAAAGTTCTGAGCCAGATTCCACTTTCCCTTCGTTTCTCAGATCACTTCAATGCAAACTCCAAATACAGGCAGCACCACCACAGACATGTTACCGGCAGCAAAACCAGCCAAAACATGTCCTCTAGTTTGAGGTGGTCTTTTCAGCTCAGGTTGGGAAATGGCCCAAAACTGTGATCACTGTTCTGGTTTTTAAACCCCACTTCAAAGTAAAAAAGCTGATTTTCCTCTCTCGCTGCTTAAGGCAAATTTAACTGGATACACATATGGCGTAAGTGCCAAACCCATTTAGAGTTGGAGGAACTTGCAAAACATACAAGGGCAGATTCTGTTGTTCTTACTCACTTTAAACAGCTCCAGCTAAATTAGTGGGACTTCTCAACACAATTAAGAAAAGTAGGATCCAATCCAAAAAGAATATGCACATTTCATAGCTGAAAAACGTAACTCTGCACAGAGTACAGTGGTAATCTGGGGAGGCTTTCAAGTGGCCATTTAATAGACAGTTATATACATGAAAAGGCAGCAGGACAATCTTATTTCAGGATTGTTTTTAAACATCAGTTTTCTAAATTTCATTATCTATCTAAAATGTTTGTTAGTTGGGGGAGGAATCTTGAAGTTAAGATGTTCTGGGGAATCAAACTGGAAGTATTAACCTAATGGAATATAGCACTCTTTAATATTAGGTTAACATAAAACATTCAATTACAAAACACAGGTAGCATTCAACAGGCAAGGTAGCAAACACAGGCAAGAATTTCAGCAAGATGGAGTGCAAGATTCTTCCAGAGAAGATTTATGTCACTTCATCCTTTACAGCCGTACGCATATATATTTGTAAATAAACTGAGAAGTGCAGGTTAACGATCTTCTTAAAACATCCGGTAAAAACACCATGTGAATCAAGAGCCCGACGGGGGAAGGAGGAAAGGTTTTGTTGGTTTTTTTTTTTCTCCGCAAGAAACAATGCAGTAACTCCAAATCCACCCCGCGGGAGGAGCGGGGCAGGTGCCTCAGGGCACTGCCCGGGACTCGCTGCCCGCCCCGGCGCCACGGGGAGGGACC
>NW_009924974.1:14947-53487 GCF_000696875.1 Nestor notabilis | reverse complement strand
AGCGAGCGGTTTCGCGTCCCAGCTGAAACCGTGCTAAAGTCCCTACTATCAGGCGGCAGCCGTGCCCCGAGAGTTTTGTGTGTAACTCCCACAAGCGGTTGGGTTTACTCATGTAGCAGCTACGCAGTCCCTCGTTTTAACGTTTCAAAACCGCGTGCCCTATCCGTGTTGCACAGAAAGGCACCCATGGAGGCCACGTGTGGTTACTTACAGTTACTGCTCGGATACGGCGGCGTGAAGCTGTGAGTTAATGCTCCTGGATCCGTACAGTTGTGACTGGTTTCAGAGTCTCCCTTTAGTGTACGAGGGTTGTCGGCTACATCTGTGGAAAGGAGTGAGGTACCCGCCCTGGGTTTAAGTCACATAATGGTCTCAAAAGTCTTTATCTCTGATAAGAACAGCCCCAGATTCCCCTTCAGGGTAAAAGCAAGGTGTGTGTTTCAGTCAAACTGGAACTGGTGACACTTGATTCTTGAAATTCCTTCTCTTTCGTAATTTTTCTTTTTTTTGGTCAAATATTGATAATATATCAATATATTGATACTGAGCAGTCTTTTGTCATTTTTTTTCTATATACATTAATGTTGGGACAATTGCTGAAATCTTTATGTAAGGATTTTATCTCAGAGTTGTTGATAATTCTATAAGCAGTACTGAATTGTCATTAAAGGGGTTATGTGTGGACCTGTGGGCTTAGGTACTGTGTATAATATTACTGCTTTTAAGCAGCCATTGAGGTTAAGCAGATTTCGGTGCTTCAGGCCAACCTAATTTTTTGCTACTAGAGCAAAAGGGGAAGGGGGCTTCTTGTCCTTGATATCTGTCCTTAAGGGAACAGGAGGGATCAAGAGTCTGGGTTCTGGTTTTTTGTTGTTTTAGTTGGGGTTGAGAGATAAGAAAAAGAGAAAAACGAAGCAGCTTTATACGTTAGGACAAATATTGGCCTTCACAAAAGTATTATCAGGGATTTTCTCCTTTTGTTCCTCCTTTCCCTAGTTTTGACAAGGTGACAGTGACAGTAACAGTAACAAGTGAACTGAGAAGTCACAGGCAAAAGGGAAAAAGACAAGTTCTCATTTATCTTTAGCTCTCCATTCCCCTGTTTGTATTAAGAACTAATACAGGATTTATTCTTACTAGAGGCATTTTTCAGTTAAGAAGCAAGAACTTTGAGAAAGATGGTGAAGCAATACAATAGAAGATGAAATATGATAGTCTTTTTCTCTCCAACTTTCAGACACATTTTGCTTACAATGATCTGGTGTCTACAGATAAAGGTGTATTCTTCAACTAGAGAAAGGAATTCAGTATCTTTATTTTACTTAAAGTAAATGCAGAGTATTGCCTAGAGAAAGGAAAATTGGCTGCTTTTTTTGGCACAGCTGAACAGCTGTAAGACAAGCAGACTCAATCAAGCTGTTTTACTGAACCAGTGGGTTTAGTAATGCGTGGTTAAGATGTAATTAGGAAATGAGATCCTAAAATGAATTTTGGAAATGAAAAGTAGAATGGTTAGACTTTCATACAACCAAATAAGCCTTTCAGCGTGTGCATTTATACAGTGCCTTTGTACTGGTTGTGTCTGTCCTTAACTTAGCTAATAATGCAGCTAATAATGCAGCATAGCTTAAACAGCACATTAAGGAGAGATTCATCTTGCAATTTTAGTGGTTAATTTCCTTTTGTTTAAAATGTAAATGTGGAACCTTGGGAATATGTCTGTGCTTCAGTGTTTTGGTAATACGAACAGTTGATGTTTTCAGTCCAAGTTGTTCTGTGATTGCTGATATGTTTGTGAAATCAAGGTGCTTCTGTTCTTAAGCTCTTCTGTTTGCATCTTTATGTGAAAATCTCAAGTATTTAAGGCATTTGGACTTACTGTTTCTGCTGGTGACATTTAGCATCATTTACAGTGTTTGAAAATATTTTTTCAGAATGAAAATGCATTTAGATTTCTGCCTTTTCAGTTTTGCACTGGAAAAAAAGGAAAGATTGAGGAAATAGATTCTACAGCTATTAATGGTTAGTGGTGTTCATGTTTTTATGTTGGTAATGAAAGTATGTGAAAAGTCTTCGTTTAAGCAAACACTGTGAAAGATCATTTGTGTCTTTCCTTGGCTGTGGAACAGCTGATCCTGTCATTGTGGTCTTTCATTATGGTGCTGTAATAATGAGTCTGTAAATTCAAATAAGGAAAAACTTCAGTTTTAAGCAAGTTTTTCTGTACCTTCTGATCCATCAGATTCCTTATGTCTTTCTGAAAAGCAACCCTATGACCTAGTTCTTGTGTGCTGCTTCTCAACATTTTCAAGAAGTTTGACAACTATATAGTGTAATTTTGAGTTTGAGGAGTCTCTTGGTTATGTTTAATAAATATTCCATCTGCAAAGCAGTGGAAGAAATTTAAGCTACAAGTGCTGATCTGTACAGAATAGGCATGTAGTCTCGATAACTTCAAAGCTATTTTGTAACAGTTCTGCAGTGGACAGAAACAAAGTTTATGAGTAATTGTTCTGTGGATAGGTCAGTTATCATTACAGCATAAAAGATGTATTGGTTTGACCAAGGCTTCAGTTTCACAAGCAGCTAGGTCAATGTAATATACCCTTACTATTTCTGAAAAGGAAGAGGGCTTGCTGCCTTCTCCTTTTTCATCCCCTCTTCCCTGGCCACACAGTTCCTCTGGTGCTTGTCAGCCTCTTTCATGGGTGGGTGCAGTTACTAAGCCCGCAGAAAGTTCTCCGCTTCTCTTTCAGGATTAATCTTTTGCCAAACTGGCGAGGTGAACTGCCTTGCGGTGGAAGCGTCCGGCCACCAGAGCTAGGGCAAGGTGAGCAGCAGGACTTCTGGGAACCGGTGCCGCCAGCACAGCCACACTGCTCCGCTTTGGTGGCCACAGGCTGTTAGATCTCATGCTGTATCCTGTAGATCTGATGTCGCATACTCATGCTGTAACCTGATGCAACAGAACACAGGCTGTTGTGACTCCACATGCTTCTGTCGGAGCAGTAACAGAAATGAGACATTGAAAGGTTTCTTATTTGAACTGCTGTTTCTTGAGTTAAATGCCGCTGTTAATAAGGATGTGTGTGTGTTGGAAGATGCTTTCTGTGCATTCTTGATTCACTACACAACTAAGATTTTTATCTTTTGTTTTTTAAGTTAAAGCAGTCTATCCTGTTAAGAAATACATTTTAGTGTAAGCCCTGAGTATCAGAAGAATGATATCCACTCATGCTGGCTGTGTTGTGTGACTGGATTGAATCTGTTGTATTCAAAACCAGTGAAGCATCTGTCACGATGAACTGTAATTCATGTTTTTCACAGAAAAGTAGAAGACATTCATAAAATTCCTAGAGAACAGTGATTATGTTCTGATACTTTCAAGTCTAGGTCTCTTTTTTTTCCTAAATCTAGATGCTGAACTTCTGGGTTCTAACTATGGACATCTATGAAGTTGTTTAAAATATGAATATGATGTTGTTAGTATCTATAGTGAGAAAGCTAATGAAAATCACGTTTCAAGTGAGACAAAACAGAAGATGTTTTTGTGAATTGAAAGCTGATGAGATTAGCTTTTATATCTGTTGTATCCTTTAGACTTAGGCTTTTCCACATACCATCCAAACAATTTAGGTGTTATCACTTGGGTGCCCTGAGGGCATCAAGATTGTGTACCACAAACTCCCCTTTCTCTGAACTCCTGAGCATCTTAATGTATCACTTACTGCCATATGTAGGGACATAAACATTGTCTAAATGGATGTGTTCAGACATGTTGCCATTTTGTTTGAATTTAATTATTTACATGTCTTCCTGTAATGTTTCCAGGTAATTCGGCTGGGGGCTACCCCTGTTAGCCTGAGCTTGTTCTCTACCCAGGTGTATGCCGCTTCTTCAGAGAAAGAGACTTCCAAAAAGGAGTTGCTGAAAATTGAGGAGGTAAGTGTGGTTAGAGCCCTAGTTCTCTTCTGTCTCTATGGACATATCTATGGAGTTCTGAAAGACGTTGTATTTTGATGCGTGAAAGCATTTAGGGGCATCTATTCACCTTTTGTATTCTTGCCTTTAAAACGGCTTCTCGGTTTTTGGTATCAGAGATGTCAATATAATTTTGCTTCTTTTACCTGAGGGTTGCATTTGATGCCCTCTGATAGCATCAGGCTTGTTTGTGGGCAAGATATTTTCCTACATTAAAGACTTCCGTTCTTCATGCAGAAATTTCCTTTTGATGTTTGTAAATTCACTTGTCGTATTTCACATCTGCAGGGGTTTTTTGGTTGTTTTTTTCTTCTTTTAAATCCAGGTAACACCATATATTTTTTTATTACGAGTACTGTTGGCACATTCTAATGAAATTTCACATATATTCTCCTGTAAAACTGAAAATCACAAGGTTTTGTTTCTAAAAATATTCTCCTTCCTTTTTTTTTTTTTTTTTTTTTTTTTCCCAGGTGGAATTCTTGTCTGGCTATGCTTTGAATCAGACATAGTAGCCTAGAGTTTTCCTTTCCTTACAGCATTCAGACCTAAGCAACAACAAATACAATAAATACTGATAATAAACCCCTGCTACTTTATTATTTCTCTGAGATGTTACAGATATCTTGGTTATATCACAACTAGAATTTTAAAACACCCTGTCAAACTATAGACTCACCAGCATTGTTGCATAGGATTTTAGCAGTCTCCCACAGTAAAAAATACAATAGTTGTTGCAGTTCATGACTAAATACAGCTTTATATCTATGAGAGTCTGCAGCTGTTTAAAAACTTTAAGTAGTTCAACCCAAGCTAAAGTGTTGTTACATGAGCAGTGAAACTAGGTGAAACCGAGTGTATACTCAGGTCTTTTGAATGCGTCTGAATGGGCAGTTCATGGTTTGACAGGATCAGTAGTTGCAGCAGTCTCCTGGCTTCACCCCAGTGAAGTAAGCTTAGCTTGGGCTGTCGCGTGCCCTACACCACCACTGGCGTGAGTCAGTAATGAGGCAACAGTTTCAGGTTACATATGTACTGAATAATTGGCTTGCCCATCAGCTTCAGCAAAGCAGAATGTGCAAGCCCTGGAGTTTTGGCTGCCTTTCTTACCATTCACAGAGTATGTTAGTTTGGATCTCTGTCAGCTGTCTAGTTTCATAAAATGTATGGGAACTTCCTTATCTCTGATGCTTCTGTCCTCATGCCAGACATGGCTATTATGTTGTGTAACAGGATCAGAGTTAAACTGATTGTGACTGTAATTGCCAGGGATGACCGGATTTCCTAGGGAAATGAGAATTAAAATGCCTGTCGTTCAAAGTATGGGAAATCCAGCTGCACGAGCTATGGAATTATTTGACAAATTCTCTGTCATATTTTATTATGATTAGCAGCTTTTTTAATTATGACAGAGATACAGCTGTTTTCCAACTTACCCTGAAAAGAGGGCTAGCTATACTTCGATGCAACTATATGGGTAAACATCAGTTAATAATAAACTGCTAAATGTGGTATAAAATACAAAGTCTTTATACTAAACGTCAGTATAGTAGCTTTCCAGTACCTAAAGAGGGCCTACAAGAAAGCTGGAAAGGGCCTTTTAATAAGGGCATGTAGTGACAGGAGAAGGGGGAATGGCTTTAAACTGACAGAGGAGATCTAGATTAGATACTGGGAAAAAATTCTTTGCTATGAGGGTGGAACAGGCTGCCCAGAGAAGCTGTGGATGGGACTTTGAGCAACCTGGTCTAGTGGAAGGGGTCCCCCTGCCCAAGAGCTTTAAGGTCCCTTCCAACATAAACCATTCTATGATAAACTGCTAGGAATTTTAATAGATTTTGTTTTGATCTAAACTTTGCTGCTCATCTTCAACAGTACAGACTTTGGTCTATTTTTAAATGCAATACAATTTTAGATATATTTAGGTAATTGTAATAAATATGTTGTTATGCTAAACCCTAAATATGGGGTTTTAGTATTTATTATGTGAAGATGCCCATTGGTCTTTGGGTGGATTGTCACAGTTCCTATTCGCTTAGCCCCGTGGTGCTATTAATGCTGTCAGTTGCTGATGTGGTTAATGACTGCAACATTAGGATGTCCTACCATTTTCCTGCTCAGTAACAAACAGACAAATTTGTATCGGATGTTACTTTGTTAGAAGCTACTTAGACTCTTTAATGATGGCTTGTGCAAATATAGAAAATGATCAATTGTGATTTCTAGCACATTTAGCATGTTAACTGGAAACCCAGAAGTGCTGATGAAGACCAGAAGCATTTTTCACAATTATGTTTTGTGTTCTTATTAAACTCGTTTAATATTAATTTATAACCTGTGACTTGGATCATACAGCAGCTATGGATGAATTGCATAGCAGCTAGAAGTCATCTTCATCATAGTATATAATTAAACTTTGCTCATAATGGTTGTCTCACAGCTGTGCCCAAATTTTTATTGTGCATTGTTTATGTAGTAAGCACTGTGTTAGGTGTTTTCTTGTTAGACTGTTCGTGCCCTGAAGACCTACTTATACAATTACACCTTTGTTTTTAACTTCTTGTTTGCTAATATTCACAGCTGTCACTCTACTCCTCTCCAGCTTGTGAGACTAAGTATGTGGAGAATCCACAAACCCAATTGGAAGAGGGGGTTTCGCATTTACGGCATGTTATGGAGCCATATACAGCCTGGTGTCAGGTATAATGGGTTTGTATCACTCTGGTAGTGGTTCAGTTCAGGATAAGAGTTGAGCTGGGATTTATTTTTTTCTTAGCAACAGAATTAATTTTCCAAAATGCTGCATTACTTAAAAATTTCTAGAGTTTGGGTCATAATATTTAGCCCCTCCTCACACTAACCCAGTTGTTTTTTCCTACTAATTTGCTGAAATAAACCTGTGCTTTTTGCATCTTGTATCCAAAAGAATTAAAAGAAAATTAACTAAAGCTTAGAATTGTTATGTGAAATAAACTTTAAGCTTAAAGATATCTAGGGATATCTGGATTAGGTACTAGCCTGTCATTCAGGAAGACAAGAGAGTGATTAAATTTGCATTTTCCATGGACAAAGAGAGGGCCTTAAATTATCAGGCAGTGTGTTTTGGCAGCAGTATTACTGAGTTGTCCTCACTGCAACTGTAACAAAACACACCTTTGCAGAAAATTAATCAATCAATGTTTGCTGAACTGGAATGTTGAAGGAAGGAATGTGTCTCTCTGGAAGAGAGAAAATCCCAGGTCACTAGTAGTGGCAAACCTAGCCCCGAGACCTTACCCCTTTCTCACATATTTTATTAGGTACCATGTTTATTCTTAAAAGTCATAAAATACTAAAATAGTCTCTGGAGCATAGGGGAAAATCAAGATCTTTGTAATTAAGGTCTAAATTAATGCTATTATGTTGCAGACTTGCATGATGGCTTTCTTGTTTATTTGCTGACCCAGCAAATATTGAGGCCTACTTTTGAAACAAGGGCATCCTTGACTTCTGGTTGCCTCTTGGCTTCATATGATTCTCTCCTTTGGACTCTGGCTGTTGTGAGTCGTATTCTTAAGCTGCAAGCTGGTTTTCCAGTTCTCCATAAAAAGCCAAGCTGTTCAGATTAGTGTGTCCCTTCTGCCTAGAAAAGCAGAAAGGCTCTGTGTTGTGGTACTAACTTCTAACAGCGCTGAAACATTTTTTCAGAAATAACCCAGGGTTACTCAGTCTAGCCATGTGTCTCTGAAGTGCCACCAGCAGGAGCACTAACTTCAGTTTTGAAGGGGAAGGGGGATTTTCCATAGAATAGTTAGAGCTCTCACCTCCTAAATGCATGGGCTCTCTTTGGTTGCCTGTATTAGCTGTAACTGGGAGTGAAATTTGAGTCGGTGTTAGTTGCCCAGTTGGACTGGCTGCAGGTAAGCCTTGAACAGTGCTTTGTCTCTTGCTGGTCTGTTGTCTTCTTATTTGCTTTATTTTTTGTCTGTGTGGTGTTCATTTACATAAGATGTGCTCTTCTGCCTCACACACAACAAACCATTTCCTGGCAGTGGTTTACTGACTCATTTTATGAAGTGGGCCTGTGAACTTTATGGGTTTGAGGTCATCATTCTTGCTTAGCTCTAGTCAGAGGTAGTTTTGTTTTAACACCACCCCCACCCACTGCTATGTTAAAGAAAATAATACTTTAGGTGTGTCTTGGTTGTCTTTAAAATTAAAAACATAACCCAGGATAATGAGAATAAAATTGGTTACGTTTGTACATCCATTTTACTTTTTCAAAATTGCTCTCTTAACTGTAGTGGAATGTCAGTTCAAAATGCAGATGTAGAAATGAGACAGTTATGTGTGAGCTGAGACAGATCATCACACTCAATCTCTGGGGTCTTTAGAACATGTTCCTTTTTCATTGCCCAACATCTATTTAGAGTTATGTTGTGCCATATGCTAATTTTTTTATTTATTTTTTTTCTCCTCATGACACGTTGGGTTTTTTCAAGTCATTCTTGACAAGTGAGGAAATGAAAGTTCTACAGATGATATCCCCACACAGTATCCTGAACAAATGCTTTCACTTCTGCATAGATACAGTTCAACTGGTGTTGTGAGATCATTCTCTGCTTTAGCTTTGGGCATACAGGTTTACAAATTTGCTCTGCAATTGACAGAGTGTTACACTGTCTCTCTGAAGGATTATCAGCGTAATGAGAATTAGCAGCATTGCTGCTCTTGAGAACTTTTTTTACTCTGCTTTGATAAAAGGCAACGTGAATTCTATCACTTCCTGCGTATTTTCAGTCTGAAATAAATCTAGAACTAGTTTGTGAGGTTGATGCAGTGCTCTTTGATTTACTTTGTACATTGTACAGACATCTTATTTACCAAGTCACTTCAAAAATGCAGTTTTGTTGGCCTAAGATCCTGGTTTTAGATCTAAGATTTTGTTGGCCCAGTCTCTTGCGAAGTGGAATTTACCACCTTGCAGAATGAGTTATGTACTTCTGTGAAGTGCTGTGCTTCCTTTCTTTGCAGCAACTCAAGTATTTTTGTGATATTTTTTTTCTATGCCACTGAGAAACCTGAGATAATCCTCAGTTTCTGCTTCCTGATCAGAAGCTTTATGAAATACTGAATTTGACTTCTGTGTTTTGAGGCACTATATTTCATCTGTGTCCAAAGACTGCTTTGAGAAAGAGCTGTAAGTTATGCCAAACATAACATTGAACAAGCATAGCCCTCTAAGCAAAGGGTGGAAGTGGGAATAAAAGCAAGTTGGTTTAGGGACCCAACACTTTCTTCTTTTTTTTTTTTTTTTTTTTTTTAACTCGTTATTCATCAGGTCAGTTACAATCTGTAGTAAATATTTTACTCACTTGGTATCTATTTACTGTTGTTTTCTCTTTTTTTAGGATCTTTGTGCCCAAGCTATGCCCAAATTAGAAAAAGCTGTTGAGCATGGTAGAGGTAAATCAGTTTAGTTTTCTTAATTAGTAATTTAAAATGCAGGACTGTACTGTATCTTCTGTTAAAAGGGAGTTCCATTAAGAATCATTCTAGATATAATTTCTAATGCATACATTTTTGCACTGTGTATCTGTTTAAATTTCTTTTGTAGGTCATAACAATGCTATATTTCTAACAAATTGAAATCTGAGACCTGCATCTCTGTTGATTAATATGCAGGAAAAGGAGTCAAAAAAGCCTCACCATTTACCCCCAGCCAGTAGTATTTGCTTGGCCCAGCCTAGGAACTGAAATTTCCTCAGTGTTTATTACTTGTCACAAGCATTAGGTCTTTCATTTGTAGTGTTTAGCCTTTTTGTTTTGGTTTACTTCCTTGGATCTCTGAAGAATTTTGAATTAATCCCAAATAATTTGTATCTTCTTTTTCTTGTTTTGGAAGCATATTGTCATCCTTAGGCTTATCAGGACTGAGCCTGGATGCTATCTAGAACTCATTTCAGATACTGCACCTCTTTTCCTTAAACTTAAGAGTCTCAGTCCTTTGAACTCCTTTGTACAGAAGATTTTACATACCCTTCCATTCACCCATCAGACTCCCATCTTGGAGTGAGCTTTGTTTATCTATGTCTTTTCTCTGTTCTGTGATTTGTTTTTTGTACAGTGTTTTATTGAAACTAATTCCAATCCATTTTGCAAAGGTTTTTTTATCACTAGTTTGAAAAAGATACAATTGAGATGCAAAAGAGCAAAACAAAACAGATGGCCCAGGAGCAAAGGCTTCTGTGAAAATTGGTAACTACAATACGATGTTCAGTTTCATTCATGGGTCACTAGAGAAGATCTCAAAGGCTTTGAATTTTATGCCAGCAAATCTAAAATGTGCATCATAGTTAAATGTGTTTTGATAACTCTTTGTTTTGTAACAACTGCCAGCATGTATTGATGATTCCTTATCACGAAACCACTTTCACATTACATTAAAGCACTTCGTTCCGTCTTCTTTTCAGAGGGCTATGAATTTCTCCAAAACCCCCCTGCTGGATTTTATCCAAGGCTTGGTGTGATAGGTTTTGCTGGAATTATTGGATTATTCCTTGCTAGAGGTAAGTGGGAACCTTTTGAACTGCTTATGTTTTGATTTGGGATAAATAATTTATTTGTGGGGTTTTGGATACTAATTTTTAATTGTGAGATCTGACCTACCTGTACAAACATGTTTCTACAGTGTTCTTTCAGTTATAAAGAAACTTCAAGTAAAAGGTGTGTCATAACCATCAGGGCACAGAGGAATAAATTAGTAAAATGCAGAGGTTTCTGAACTATGATACATTTACAATTAGTTGTATATTCAAGTTCCTTCAAAGTATTGTTTATCCAGGCACAGAACTGCTGCAGATGGTGATATTCAGCAAAAATACTTGTGAACTGAGTGTACTGTAAGTAGGTGCACGTTTTGTGCTATAGAAGAGTGATACAGTTAACTTCATCACGCTGGTTGAAGAAACTAATGCATTTCTGGTTTCATAGAAACAAATATTATTTTAAGAAATGTTAATTGTGGAAAAGCATTTTGTATTTGTATTGAGATGTTCTTCATACAGTGAAACAAAATAACACAAGAAGAAAACTTGTAGAAAATGGAACTATCAAATTCTAGAATTAAAATACCAGTGGGACTTGCCTTGGATAAAAATATGCTTTTTGGGGGCCTGTACATGTTGAACAAACTTGAAGTGTGTGCTGGGCTATGTAGAAACAGAAAGCATTCTTTAAATATATGCCCTCCTCAAAATACTCAATCTTCCAGTGAAGATGGTGAAAGCAGTAGTTTTTTAAAAATTAAAACCAAGGTCTCCAGCTTCACACATTTGAACTTCTTTCTCTTCAAATACCTGCTTCTTAAGTTATGCAGTCATGAATGAAAGCAGCTTACAGCCTGTCCAGCTGAAACAAAACAGGAGGGGAGGTGGAGTGCAGTCTTGAGTCTGGATCTGAAAGATTAGAGGGTCCCAAGTTTAGTAAAAATAAAAATCTCTCATAGTACAATGTCTGATTTGTGAATCTTTTAGAAAAATTTAAAACTTTTTGTCTGGTTCAAATATAAAATATATTTTGTCTGGTTTACAATACTGACTGTTACTTCCAGAGTATCCAAACGATAGAAGGAAGTGCCCCTAAATTTTGATGCTACAAAAAACTAGGACCAAGTATCCTCTTCCCTCCTTGGTCTCACTGAAAAAATTGTATAGGTAAAATCTTCCAGATCTTACCATAGCGTTTGAAGATACAGCTGCCTGCTAAGTAGGAAGTACGATGTTCAGAGAGTTTACTCACGTGGATGTTGTGCAGCTATCCAGCTTGGTTTAAAATGACATTGAACATACCTTGTTCTAACCTTGTGATGCACACTTGTAAGTCAGAGGCAGTAATGTGTTTATTGATATATAACAGCAGTTTAACAAAGTTTGGTAGTAAATGCAGCAGTGGTTCACCAAGATTCAACGGTAAGGTGCACTTGATTACAAGGTATACTGCATAGAGGACAGGGTAAGTCAGATGTGTCAGGGAGACCCCTGCATGGAGTCACAAGGTTCAGAGAGGACCCTTTTGTTTTCTAAACTTCTACTCAGAGGAGTCTAGATGCAGCTAGATCCAGTCCTAGTCCCTGACTTGGTCAACGGTGTATGCCTAAAGGTTTGTATGTGCAAAATCAGTCTAAAATGTAACCTTAGTGAAGCTTACAAAGTTTAGCAAGCTATTAGTCACTTACTGAGGCCCTGTTATGGCAAGGAATCCCTCAGTGTCCAGGACTAAAGATCTCTGCAGCAGGTGTAACCTTGAGAAGTGTCCCTCCTTGAGGGGAGATGCTGTCGTGCAAGCTGCTGCTGCCCGGAGCTCAGAGGGCTCTTGGGCGGCTCTCTACTTGTGATTGACTCTGTCATATCTGCATACTGACTACAGAAGTTAGTTTATTCCAGATTTGTTGTGAGTAGGATATTGACCAGCACTGCAGTTAAGTGAGTGCATTGCTTGAATTAGCGCTTGGCTGTTGTGTTATGTGTCCCTCAAGTCCACTTTGAGCATCCATTACAACCTCCACTGAGCATGTTATGGGAAATAAAAGGTCACACTGGCAGTGGAAGAAAGCACCTTGTTGAGTAGTACTGGAATAGATACGAGAGTATTCCTAAACTTCAAGTATTAAACTTCCTCTAATAGGCATCTCCAGCAGGTAGCAGCCTGCTGGTAGGCATTAATATTTCAACTGTTACATTTACTCTGAAAGTGATACTGTAGGCACACTGATAAGCTATCACTAAGGAAGGTTTACTAATTCCCAGAAACTGCAACAAAAGTGTAATTTTCCTGGTTGTAAAGATGCAATGAAGCTTGCCTTTTCTGTGCTTTCTTATAGCTGATTGATACCAGATTCGTTCTTCACAAGACTAGGAACATCACTTTGTGAATGTTTCTTGTTTATTGCTAAATTTCTCATCTCATCATGAGCATATGTTAGTGGAAACATTTCTAACATGCATTTCCTCTTCAAAATTCATTATTCTTTTATTAGATGTGCATCTATATGTGAAGCATGTTAGATATGCTTCACATATAGAACAGATTGTTCTGTGAGGAACAGAACCATTGCATCCTGACTCCTGATCTATGACCTCTTTTCTCCTGTACTATTTGCTTTTCTCCTTCTCCTGCTCCCTTCTATGTTCCTTTCTGACTGGATAAACTGCAGCATGCCCTGTTACGGATTCAGTGATGCATGTTGTTGCTGGCCAGCCAGGATATACAACCTGTGCCCAGCTGTAGTAAGAGGATGAACTTTCCAGGCAGTTAAATTATTTTAGACTTGTATGATTGAATAGAGAATTCAAATTGATTAAAGTGTTCAAAATTATGTTCAAAATTTAGTTGGGGACTGACCAATAGGCATATAGCGTAATTGGAAGTACTTTACTTTCAAATGCTTTGCAAATTGCTGTAGTGAATCAGGAAAAATTACTCATAAGAGCAGTTGTGGAAAAATCAGTATTTGTGAGTCAAGATAATTTCAAAAGTTTGTATTGGAATGTCTCTTGTTCTGCTTGATGTATCGAAAGAATGGTATCCTAACCTTTTTTTTTGCCTGAGTTTTTCCTTTTAGTTTAGGAAGGAGTATCAGTTGGTATCATTCTCTTAAGTATCTCGTAAGTGTAGCTTCTACATTATTCAGTGTTCTACTTCGATGTTCAGTATGGCATAAATTATGTATTCCTACAGTAAATAGATTTGTAAGGTACTTTTCACTATGGAAAGATGTTAATAAAATTATTCTCTTATAAAGGCTGAAAGAATAATTACTTGTCAGAGTAATCATGTTTCTTAAACCAGTATCACTGAGCAGAGAATATGCTAAACTGTATTTAATAAAATTGTTTTGATTATAAATAAAAGGTTAGGACCATTTGGCTGTCTTAGTTAACATATACTCTAACAATGTTTTGGGTTTTTTTGTTATGAAACAGGTTCAAAAATCAAGAAGCTAGTGTATCCTGCAGGTCTCATGGGTATTGGTACCTCTATGTATTACCCTCAGCAAGCGGTTGCTATTGCAAAGGTCAGTGATGATACCCTTTTTTGGAGAAGTGTTTTTTGCTTTGATTATTGCCTCCTACCTTCAGATTAACTGGTAATCCATTTTTAAAAGCCATGTCAGTGTGCTTGACACTTAAGGCAATAGTTACTTTGTCAAAGAAAGTGCAACCTAGACTGAAGGAGGGTCAGATGCTCTGGTTCTTTCAGTGACTTTTCTAACATCTGCTGTAGTTTCTTCAGTTTGAGGAACATGATTTCCTTTCTGAATCTCTAACCTCAAGTAATTATAAATCAACATAGATATGCTTAGTAAGTACAGTTTGCATGTTTACTTACAGTACTAAGGAAGCTTGAAATATCTTGAAAGCAAATGACAGCAGGGTCTGAAAGAAAGGAAGAAACAGAAGAAGGGGAGGGACACTATGGAGAAATCACAGGAACAACATTTTGAGATAAACATTGTTGATGTTTTCTGCTTTTTGTTGGATAGAGTTTTAAGATAGCATGCACATTCTGGAATGGGGTAAGGATTCTGCTGCTTATTGGATGCCTTTCCTGTTTATGCATTTGTTGTTTCATGCACATGAGAAACATATTCACTTACAGTTGCTCAAGTGGATTTCCTGTGAAAGAAAGAACTGAAAAGACCAGGCAGTTTGCTTACAGCCCCTGCTGTCCACACTCAGTTGTACTGGTAGTTCCTCAGTTCACCGCCACATTCTTTTTCAAGTCCAGCTTTTAACCACTCACAGTGCACATAATTTAGTGTGTCAGAAATTCTTTCTATTTCAGGCTTTGGTAAACTGCCTGTCTGGTTAATGGTGACTTGTGAATGACACTGAGATGTCAGGGTGTGAATATGACATTCTCAAGAACATACGATGTTCTTTGAAAACTGAAAAGACATTGATTTAGACTGGAAAGTCAAAAGCACTGTGTTTGAACTCTGCCATCACTGTGGTACCCTCATCTTTGATCAGATATTTTTTTAGTGCTTCCAGGGTTCAGATGCTCTAAATACAGACTGTTCTGTTGACTTATGCTCAGGGAGTGAAAATTATGCAAGTAGCAGGGGAAAAAACCACAACCGAACCATCAAAAATGAAGAAGCTCAGACATTTCTGTTGGAAACTGTGTGTTAAAATTCTAGCTGCCTTCTGAACAGTGAAGTGGGAAGTGATTGAAGATTGTTCAAACTGATGTTACCGTTTTTACAGAAGCTCAGTTCAGTCTTAACTGTGGATTTGCTACTAACAGCTTCACAATTCTTTGTTTATTTTATGAAAACTTTGAAGTGCGTGATTGCCCTTTGATTAATTCACAGTTCTTACTCTGACTGTAACAAAACATCTGATATGAGACCATGAGCCTGAAACTTGGTTGGGATAGGTTTAGCTTTGTTGACTTGGTTAGGACACTGGATGTAAGAGTTTGGAAACTTCTGTGGAGAGAGTGGTATCTTAGGTACTGTTTGGATTCCTCTAATTGATCTCACGATTTTCTTTAAAAAAGCAAAGTTTTAAGCATGTCACATCTTGCTATCCATAATTTTTATGCTTTAATCTGAAATTGGAAGCACTTTCCTCTCTAGTAATTATTTCGTAATGTTTCATAGGCCTTTCATAAAATGAAAGCCTAGAAAGGGATGCCTACAGTGCAAAGCTCACTTGCCAAATTAATAGAACAGTGTAGGAAATATTCTGGAACTAAGCTTTATTTTTTTAAATTTATTCTCTATATTATTTAATTTTTTCTTCCACACCTGCGTATTTCATCACTTCTTCATTTTGTAAACTTTCAATTTTGAACATACTTTAGAAAACTAAAAGTTTTCATGTGTTTTGGTTTTGTTGTTTTCCTTTTTTTTGTGGTTTTTGGTTTTGTTTTTTTCCTTCTGACCTTTTATTAAAGACTGTCCATTGGAGAGCTGGAAATAAACACAGTAAAATATATTTCCAGTTAAGGTGCAACACTTGATGAGCCTCTCTGGAAGAAAACCTTTTTCTTTCAATTAAAATGAGTTGTAAGTGAAATTACAGCAACAGAGATCATAATTGGTAGTAGTTTTTCAGGCACTGCTCATCTAACTAGAGATGGAAGAAATGTACAGACTAATTATTCCATTTTTTCTGCTTTAGTAAGCATTCTAATAAATCACAATTTATAAGGCATTTATTTCCTCACTGCTAGTATTACTTCCATTTGTTTAACTTTGAACAAGTGGTCAGATGGTATATGTGGTAAGGGAACTGAATTTAATACTGAAATTTGTTTTGTTCTGGTGGAACTTTAACTAGTGTTCTGGAGCTGTATTGCTTTCCAGCTAATCATAATACATTTAAATATTTTTCTAGCTACTGTGGCTTATCTTCCATCTGGAAAAAACTTTCCATTATGATGTTACTTACATCAGTCTTTTAATAATTAGAATTAATTTTGGTCCTTGTTATTAGACCTTCTCACATTTCCTAAAGTAATGTGCGTTATGCTTACCCTTTTCTTGAAAGAAAGAAAAACTTCCTAATACCTAAGTTTATTTCTTTGTTGACAAACTAAGTTACTTCTATGTCTCTTGAACCTACACCTCATCCCTTGCCCAGTTCAGTCCATGAGGCATATGTTGGTTGTACTGGCACAACTGAGGGCATGACATAATTACAGGAACTGAGCGTTGGAAAGAAGGAGTTGGGCTCACTTGATCCATGTTTACTGCAGAATGGAGTGCTTGTGAAATTGCACTATGACTACTCTGTTAACAACATAGATATAGAAAAGCGAGCAGATTCTTGGTTTCCCAGCATGCAATGTAGATAAAGAATTGCTAACTGTAATTCTGCTCCATAGGATGCATTGGGTGGTTATAAAAATTTCCTGGCTATGTTCCTGTTGACTCAGATTTGCAGCTTTCAGTCTGTCTTGAACTGTATTTTTCAATACTTCAACAAACTACTTCTGAAAGTCTGAGGAGCTTATGACTCACCTGGGAAGATAGTGTGGCCAGTGGTGTAAGCAGTACAAACCTACCAGGAATGAAAAATGTTTCTCGTTTTATATTGCCAGCTGTGTCCTCAGTCATATTGCAGACAACCCCTGTTGTCATAGTTTTGGTTTTCCAGCTTTGCCTGCTGTGGAAGATAGGGTGATACCTTCTGATTTCTTGATTTTTATAAGTTTTTAGTTTAATAGCTGTCTAATTGGGCAAATTCTCCATTTTTGGTGCTCTTATAAATAAAGAAAACTGATAATGATATGGAAGTGAGTACTGACCCGAGTCTGAAGTTGTAAGAACCTGACACTCTTCAGTTTTAAAGGATGATGTGAATATTACAGTCTCATATCATGTAAGAGGTAGGAGATACTCTTTTATGAGACTTGGGGATTCTTCCTGGCATAAAATTACCTGTTGGTGTAATATAGCAAACACCGTATTTCCTAGCCGTCTTCTGACGTGTGTGGTGATAGCTCGTTATTTGTTACAGCCATCTATCAGCAAATTTATTCTAAATAGCTAATGAAAAGAAACAAAGGAGTACTATCACTGTTCTCTCAAAGTGGCGAAAATGTGAAATTGCAAAATAGCGACAAAATAAGCAAGTTTGGCATTTTTGTCTTTAAAATGAGTATGGTCAAATTAAGAAGTAATTTGTGTATGTTATATCTGTAGAATATCAAGTACTAAGAAGACCAGAATTTTTTCTGTGTAGCATCATTCCACCCCTTTTTTATACAGATATATTTTCAGGTAGTCTTCAGACAGGATTTTTAGCAAATTGGATCATCTTATTTCTCATGTGTCATTTGCTTTCAAGATGTTTATTAATGCTGTACACCTTGAGCTTTAACAGGAGGATGTTAGAGATCTTGTGTTTTGAGACTTCTTCCAATTAAATAAGAAGCAAGGTAGTATTTCCCAGATTATTAAATTCATGCTTTCTGATACCTTTTGTTTCAAAGGTTGCTGGTACACAGCTGTATGACTGGAGTCTACAGGGATATATTGCTGTAGAATCTCTTTGGAAGGATAATCCTAAGAAGAAGAAATCTGGGGAAAAAGGTGGTAAGGTAAGAAGTCTGAGGAACTCAATTTCTCAATTCTGTTGCATTTTCAGACAGAATATTGAGCAATAGTGGGTTTTTTTCCACTCTGATTCAGCTTTTATTTCTGAAGACACAGATTTCATTCTCTCTCTCTCTCTAAGGTGTGGAAAAATATTAAGCTTTTTTCAAGTTTAACTTTCAGATATACTGTTTGGAAGTTTACTTTAGTATGATCTACTAAGTGTTTAATATGAAAGTTGGCAGTATTGCAGTTGTAATATGAGGGATCAGGCTCTGAGGGTCTTGATGAATTAAAAAAACCACAAACTTTTCTTTAAAAAGTTATTTGACAACAAGCTCCCTCATAAAATCTGAAATAACTTTTTCTTTTTTCATTAGACTCTTGTTTCCAGTTTATTCCCTTTTTGTTTTTTCCTTTGAATCTTCATGAATATTTGCTCTGGCATGATATTATTGTGTGCTGCTCTGCTAAACATTACTGTCTAGTCAAAAACCCAGCAGTTCATAGGGATATGCAATTATTAGGGCTTTAGTCATAGATAACTAGCTGTGTGGTCTAATACTTACAGCTGTATTTTAGGAATCTTTGGTTTAATTGGTTCTTATCCAGAAGACTGCCAATAAAAACTGAGTTTCTTTTGAATCTGCCTTGAACCGGTCATCCTGGTGAGGTACCAAGCACAGTCATTGCTGAAAGTTTCTGCTTTCTAGGTATCCAGTTGTTAAACACTGGATGAGGGGGAGGGTTAACGTTCACGTACATGATTTTATTTTTTTTTTTGTTTTGGTCTGGCATTACTGTTCTGTGTTACACTAAGCAGACTGATGTCTCACCTTAGAGATGTCTGCATCTGATGACAGAGCAAATGTTAACATAGTGACTTTGTTTTCCAGAGTTTGGCAAGCACTGAGGTTTCTATAAAACAGCATTTTTGAGCGAACGTTGGTAACGCAACTAAGTGAATGTCTGCATATTTTCAGTTTTAGAACAGAGTGGCTTTCGTTACTCTTCCTACAAAGCATCAGTAATACAGTAGGATTTCCCTGCACTTTACCAGAGAAGGGAAGACTTTTTTCCAAGCACTCCTGCGGTCCGTGCTTATGCAATACCACCATTTTAAGGCATCTGTGCCTTTAGTTACTTTATATCTCAATATCTCAGCAAGTGTGCTCTTCCGTAGTTCATTTATAGTCAACAAAGTAGTTGTACTATATTTAAGTAATATTATTCAGTGTACATGAAGTGGTTTAGAGTTAGTGTTTGTATTGTCATCTAACTACTTGCTCATATGTTTGTGTGTTAAAGCAGTGTATATTAAGAATGTATATTTGATTTTTAAGATATAATATATATATATTCCTGCATAAAACCACAGAATGGTTGAGATTGGAAGGGGTTTGTGGAGGTCATCTGGTCCAACCCCCTGCTCATGCAGGGCCACCTAGAGCCAGTTGTGCAGAACTGTGCACAGGCAGTTTTGCCATACTTAAAAAGCTAACAGGTGATTTGAAAACAACTTTGAACCAGCAGAAAGTCCACAGTCTTTCGCTGTGAACTTCATGATTGAGCCATAACTCATGACTGATAGTAGTTCACACTGGGTTGTTGTAAGCCAGAAGTCATATCTGACCAGAACATGGTGTGTTCAACCCACAGGCCTAAGACATAAAGGGGATCTAGCCTTTAGGCAGCTAGATCCAAAACATCTGTTTTGGAGAGGCAGTTGCACTTGAAAAGACTGCAGGTATGGGACCAAGTTCCATAGGTAGATCTAGGTGTGGGACTAGTTCCAAACAAGCTCAGTTCAGTTGCTGAGTTTTATGAGAGTGGAGACTTTTCATCAGTGAATACTCATCCTGTATTGGCCCTAGGTGCTTCAGTAACTGTACTTGCATAGCTGTTTGGATAAACAAAGGTTAGTTAATTGTACTGTACCTTTCCTAAAACCTGGGCTGCCAAAAAGTATCACAAAGAATAGGCAACATTAAAATATTTCAGAAAGACAAACTGACAGCATCAGTAAAAATTAGCTGAGCTTTTTATTTTATTGTGTCCCAGACTTTCAAAAGGAAACACATGGTTGTTATTGGAAGGCAAAAACTTTTGAAGCTTTTATCTTATTGTAAGGCTTATGCAAGCACTTGCTACCTCAGCAGAAAAACAAACGACAGGCAAAATTGCAGAGACCACTAAGTAAACAGACTTCTTTCTCTTCCTCCTTGCAGAATCTTTAAATCACACCCCTTAGTTGCCAAAATATGATACTTACACAAAGGAGCAAAATGCCATTGAATGGTTTCCTCCTAAAGTTCAGGTATCGTTAGTGTTAACTGTTGCCATTTTACTTGATGGATTAGGCAAAATACAGAAATCCTGTGACTGGGATGAAGAAGCACTATGCACTTGATGAAATTGCCTGCGTTTCACATGTTCAGTGATCCCTTACCACTGGAGCATACAACCTACAGCCCCATTGTTTTTGTCCTCTGAGGTTATTAAAGAGAGGGTTTCGTCTCCCCTGTGTCTGGAGAAGCTGAACAGCAGTTGTCAAAAGTCACGTGCTTTAGAAATCACTAGAATGTGTACTGACAATGATCTCTAATAGAAGAAGTCTGGTCTGGAACTTCCTTCAGTCTGCATTGGTGAAGTAGTATAAAATACATACTTGAGAATTTTTTTTTTTTTTTGGGGGGGGAGCTGGGGAGTGGGGGTAGGAGTGAGTTTGGTTTGGTTTTGGGTTTTTTTTCCTTCTTTTGGTTTAATTGTTTTGGGCTTTTTAAAGATGTGATGTTCTGTCAGGATGCAGTTGGTCACAGTTAATAATGAAAACCTCTGCCTCTTTTTTATACATAAGCACTGGTATGTCCCTAACATGAGATGTGAGAGGTGAAGCTTTCAGTCTGTCTCTAATGCTGTGTGGTTGTACCAGTGCAAAAAAGTACTCTTTCTTTCATACAGATGGCTAGATCCACCAAATCACTATTGACTTTTCCAGCAAAAGAATTTCTGTTTAAGTTGCATCTTATTGGAGCTTTTACTGAAGCAGAAGTGTCATGGAAGAAAAGAAATACTTCTAACTATTGTGTACTACAATCGGCAAAGCATTCTAAGATAGATTCTGGGACTTCTGTCTTAATTTGGTAGCTTTGTGGAAGAATTGAGTTGGTTTTGTACGTATATTTCTTATTGTGGTACTAGGCAGCTAGATTCCCTAACTAGTGAAGGTAAATAGAAATGTTATTCTTGAGTTGTTGTTACAGCATATGTAACCCATTTGGTGAAAACATGCCAGAGCAAAAATTGTTACTTTTTGTTTTTGTGACATTCATATTATCATTTTCCTGTTGCTACACAAAGGATTCTGGCAAATAGTCAAGCAAGATATGGGTGGCTCTTCTTGGCTTGTGTTAATTTGTTACATCACTCATAATTTGGTAGTCATAGGTACCACAGCTGTGCATAACTTCATGTTTGTGCAGCAATATGTCATTGAAATAGATGTGGTATGTTAATTTTCTGAAGGTTTTATGAAACAAAAACCTGTGCCAAATTGAGGTCACATCAACTGACATAGAAGTTCTGCCAAGAAAGATGAATTCCAGGACCTTCTGCTGCTGCATTTCAAAACACTGTGGCTGGAGCCACTCCATGAAGCAAGTCAGTCTGATAAGGTTTTGAATATGCTGTTTACAGTATATAGCATTCTGGTATCCTGAAGCTGGCTTGCTGAAGGAGCCAGGTCTTCAGGATGCCGGGGTGAAAGCCCTCTGCTAAAACTATACAAGTACCATCAGTAAAAATCAGTGTTCATATCTTTTATTTCCAGAAGGGTGAAACCTTTTCCTAATGAGAGACAACAAGAATAGTTATTCAGCTTCTGTATATTTTATCTCAATATAAAGTTGTCATGGCAACGGTTGAGGCACCGGTGTCCTCCTCTCCAAAAAACTTTTTACTGGGCATGACGTGCTGTGGTATGGAATACCTCTTTGGCCAGTTTGGGTCAGGTGTCCTGTCTCTGCTTCCTCCTGACTTCCCCTCTTCCCTGGCAGAGCATGAGACTGAGAAAGTCCTTGGTCAGAGTAAACATTACTGAGCAACAACTAAAAACATCGGTGTAATCAGCGTTGTTCCCAGGCTGAAAGTCAAACCCACAGCACTGCACCAGCTACTAAGAAGGAGAAAAAAATGACTGCTATAGCTGAACCCAGGACAAAAGTGGAAAACATTTTTCCTACCCTCTCCTCTATTTGGGGGAAGAAGTAGAAATGTAACCATCTTGTTGGAAGGCCAGGTATATTTTAAGGGTTATTTTAAGGGTTTTATCTTCTGAAAATCTTTTGATTGCTTGAATGATCTTTGCTCACAAGAAGTAATTCCACAAAAATCGGTGGAGTTGGTATTCATGTTTATATTATCAGGTTGTAAATCTTCAGGGGAAGTGACAGTGAAATGGAAGATGTGTCCCTCAAACCTTGTTTATCTTAAATGTAGTGTGAAGAATTTCTAGAGAATCATACCAACTGATGCTTTTATGCAGTTTTTAGAATGATGTATTTGAAACCCTTCTGAGGAGCCTTGTGTGACATCAAACTTTCATCAATGGGGTTTGCAGTTACAAAGGCTAATGCCCTGCTCTGCCTTCAGCTAGTCTATGTGAGTAACTGGTCCCTTTGCTCTGCCCAGTATCATCATTAATGAGAGATCTTTTCCTACGTTTCTTTTCTTCTACACTTGCCTTCCAGTGCCTACAAAAGTGTTGAACTAGCTGAACTGTTAGGCTAGTAAATTGCAGTTTCTCCTCTGCCCCCCTCTCCACAATCTGTCTTTAATACTGACTGAGTTTGTCAGCTTTAATACCTGTCCTTAGGTTGAAGGGATGGACAAACCATAGCAGCTTGAGGATTTTGTACAACAGCATAAACTAAAGGACTGTAGTTCTCTGTGCAAAGGATAGTAACTTTTTTATAGACAACTGCTTAAAGATCAGTATTTCAGAGCCAGTATTTCAGTGCAATACATACCACATATAAATATCTAACAGATCTGGTCCTGTTTGTCAGCTCATTTGATATTTTTGCAGCTTTTTTGCCCTTCCTCTTCTGCCTCTGGTTTCGATGCTTCTGTAATCTGTACAGTTGCATTGTTCTGTTGGGTTGTGAGCTCTCGTTATAATGTGACTGTCTTCAAGTGACAAGACCATGTGTTAGGTCAATAAGTCATGTAAACCCAGTTTTTGTTCCAGACAGTGAGCTAGAATGTACTGAAACACATAGAAAAACGATTTTCTTCAGTTAGTTCTCACTTTGTTTTGTCATTATACCACTCAAAGACTTCTGCTGTATTTTCAGCTATGCTGCATTCTCTCAGTTCCCCTTACACTGAGCTGGGTACCCGTTGTTTTTTACTGACGTGGCCAAAATGTGGAAAGGCAGAACAGCACTAGAGCTCTAAAATCACCCTCCTTTTCAGGTCCTGTTCCTTTCTTCATGTTTGTGCTCTTTCCTGCTTCAGTCCAACCAATAATAAGATCTTACAGAAACGGCTGGGTTTGTGTTTTGGTTTGGTTCCCCCCCGCTGCTGTCTGTCATTTGATTGTTTAAACAGCTTCAGAGATGGAGAAAAACTCTTGTGGCTCACTGCTTCGTTTTCATTCCTGCCTGGTCTGTTGATAGAAACCATCTGTGACTTACCAATAATAATATATTTTTAATATATATATAACCTGTATAGGTACTTAATCACACACGTAAGATATAAATATTAAAAAATCTATTTATATGGTTACATCTGGATATTTTCTTAAGTGCTAGCTGGTGACAGTGTGCTTCCAGGCACAAAGACTGCTCAGCTCTGGGTGCTGGTTTCCTGCAGTTGCTTAAAGCAAGCATGAGGGGAATTGTGAACCTGAACTTTCCCACTGGAAAGCTTTGGTGTCAGTGGACCTTTACTGTCAGAATCATAGGCTGTGACTGTAGCAAGCTTAAATTGTGTTTGAGAGGAGTGTTTTTAAGTCAGCTTGTGTTTTGAGCATCCTTTAAAAAACAGCGTAAGCAGCTGAGAAAGCTTCTTTGCACAGCAGGTGTTTGTAGGACTTGTGTTTGGTAGCTTCTGAACAAGCAATCAAAAGTTTGGTCATCATAGAATCAACTACGTTGGAAAAGACACTTTAAGACCATCGAGTGCAACCATTACCCCAGCACTGCCAAGCCCACCACTAAACCATGTCACTGAGGGCCTCATCTACATGGTTTTTGAACACTTCCAGGCACGGTGACTCCACGACTGCCCTGGGCAGCCTGTTCCAATGCCTGAGCACCCTCCCAGTAAAGAAATCTTTCCTAATACCTAGTCTAAACTTTGTCTGGCTACTGTTTCCTGTCATATGCTCTCCTTTTATTGTTTGGTAGTAAGAAAAACAACAGAGTAAACCTCGTAAAAATTACTGCTCCTCCTGGATTGGATCCTTGTTCTGGGCAGTGGCAAACTGAAACGTTAGAGGTGGGAAAGACAAGTTGGACTTTTTAAGGGCAGCTCTGAGTAATGTTTTTAAAAGTGCTTCATATTTCTGAGAGGGTCAAGTTCAAGCTCAACTAAAAAGAAGTTGTTATTGATTCACTGGGGAAGCATGAATAAGGTAAACTAGTGATACTCTCTTTATTGGAAGCACACATTGCAAACAAAAGAGGGCAGAAGAAAAAGTAAACTGTTAATCTGTGAGCCTACACAAGCGTTTGTTTTTCTTTTGCAGCTGCTGTTGTTTTCTGGTGGCTGCTTTACCTTGCAAGAGTTTTCCATAAGCATGAGAGAGATGTATACCTGCCTTTGGAGGTAGAATTTCTAAGGTTAGGTGCTAGCGTAAAAAGGCCTGGCCATCTACAAGACCTTTTCAAAGGCCGCATCACAAGCTGCCTATACTTGGCTATGCTGTAATATGGGGAAAAAAAGCCACCACACATTTGGGGTTTTTGACATTAGGCTGGCTTGCTTTTGGTCATTTTTCTCTGTATGGAAGGAAAATTTTCAGAGAAATCATTGTTGCTTAAGGTTTAGGTCTTAATGTATCTGTTAGATACTGTGACCTAAGTTGGGGTGTACTGAAACCTGACAAAGAGCATTGCATCGGGACCCTTAGTTGAAATATTGTATTAAGTTTCAATTAATGATTATATTTTCATAATTTTTAATCCTGTGGAATCCCAGTGTATTGAGCACTTTACTAATTAATGTGTTATGGAGATACTAGTCACCTGTCAAACTGTCAGAAGCGTAATAATGCAAAATGTTTCCCCTTCTACTGTGGGGTGGAGCTCTGATGTGTGGGCTTTTCTGGGCACCCAGACACGTTATGGAGCGGTTGTGTGGATCCAGAACATAGAAAGACTGTCTTGAATATGTGCCTACTTCTAATTATGAGAAGGCATCATGGCACAGAGCAGGTCTGTCTTCTGGGTCATTGATCTAAACACATTTTTTGCTTCTGGTCTGGTTCTGAGTGCGGCTAGAGGACTTGGACACTTTGTTGTAAAATGAGGTGTGTTTATTTCGTATGCCAGCTTGAAGGACATCCTTTTCTGGCTACCCATATTGCTGCTTTATCAGTCTCACTCAGGCTCACTCTTTACATAGTGGTTGCATATAGTGGATGGTGTCAATAGAACATCTTAATTGCTAATTCTGTAAATGAGTTTGTATGAGGAATGGCAGTTTAGCAGTGGCTTCAGTTAAATAACTTGGTTTTAACACATGTAGTGAGACAAGCCCTGTGATGAGATCTACTGAGCTCACAGAAACAAAGGAACAGAGCAAGACCCCTATTTTCCTGTAGGTTTGTGTGTGTTGTTTAGGTGTTCGTTTTCCTCTTTCAGGTCAAAAAGGGAGCAGGGAGGAGGAAGCTTACCTGGATGATGATGGCTTTTTACAAGTTAAGACAAGCAAGTGCAGAAACAGAGAACTCTCTGTGAACAACTTATTTTTAGCTCATTTATTCAGGATTGAGTAATCCTTAAAATGAGGCATCATGAGTCAGATTATGCACTATAAATTGTAGTAAAATGTCATAACTCACATGTTCCTGTACAGGAAAATTATGGAGTAGATCATTATTGTGCAGTGGGTGTAGTTTGTGGGTGTGATTTCCTATACTATGAAATATCCAGGGTAGTGATCAGAACAAAATGGGGTTTTGAAAAGGATTATCTTCTAAAGGTCTTGCCAGGCATATGTTAAAATAGAAATCTAAGGATTATCTTCATAACTGAATTTTAGTGTATTGAATCCATATCCCCAGCACAGCATATGTAAGGTCTCACAGACTTGATGCTTTATTCATAGTGTTTGCTTTGTGGTGGGACATAAATCTTGCCCATCCTGCGAAATGTTTGTTTTCCAGTCTCTTCTGGCTTCTTTTGTTACATTTTCCATCACATTTAAGTCATATTGGTAAAAATACCTTTCAGAATAAAAAGAAAATGCCATTTAATTTTCGTGTGTAAAATTTAAGAATAATTGGGGCTGGGTGTGACCTCCAATCACTCCCTCCAACCCCCCTGTTCAAAGCAGAGACAGCTTCGAACCAAGATTTGGTGGCTCAGGCCTTGTGCAATCGAGTGTTGAATATTTCCAAGGATGGAGATTCAAAAAGTTTTCTGGAAAATCTCCTCCAGTGCTCCTGCTGCAGTGTGAGACATTTATATTTTTTTTTTGCTCCTTAGATGTCATAGAACTTTGCCATGCTCCTGTGTCCTTTTGGTGTGAACCTCTGAGAACAGCCTAGCTCTTCTGAATATGTAAATGCCCATTCAGGAACTGGGGATAGCAATTAGGTTCCCCCTTTGTCTGGTCTTCACCAGGCTAAACAGACCCACATCTCTCAGCCTGTCCTTGTGCATTATGTGCTTCGGTCTCCGAGCCATGTGTGGCCCTTTAAGTATTATTTTTTTATTGATATCTTTAAAACTATAATCAAATGCCTGTTTGTTACAGCATACTTGGCAAATAGATAGACCAGACGCCCTAACAAGCCTCTCTTCATTCTTTGACTTTATCATTTATTTCAGGGAAAGTGTGAGAACACTCTCTCAAAGGATATGTACTAAAAGAGACCTATTGTATAAATCCAAACAGAATTCAGAGAATGCAAAACAGCAGCTACTCTGTGGGAATTCATCCTCTGTTATTAGTGCAGGCAAAATGAGTCAATTAAAACATTTCTGTTGAACTACTTGTTCTTTCAAATGCTTTAATTGCTCAGCTAACTACAGGAAGACTAAAATCTAGAAACCGTTTGGGAGAAGATCATACTTGAGTATATTATACAGAATTAGTCTCATCAACCACTTGACTTTGCAAGGATTTTTTGTTTTAGCTTTTGAAGAGAGTTTCTGTTCTGGCAAAAACAGTAATTGTGGGTTGCGTCAATTTAAATTTTATGTGTACTTTTCCCTCCTCAAGGGTGATGCAGATGGTGACAAGCCCCTGGAAATCCGTGCTGCTTCAAATGAAGAGCAAGCCAAGAAGTAGAACAACAAATCACTTGGTGTCAAACAGGTAAAGGATGAAAACCGATAATAGTGTATGGCTAAAGTGGCAAAATAACCTGGAAAAACTGATTTGCAAATTTGACCAACCTAAATTCTTCAATTTTAAAGCATAGCAAGTAAATATCTCTCTCCTACCAGGGTTCCAAGTTAATTTAGCAAGGCCTTGTTCATATATTGTTGGTCGTTTTTTGGTCTGTTGAGGTTTTTTTATTCCCTTCCCATTTCTGCCTCCCATACCAAAACCTCTTTGCCTTCATCACACCTCTGCAGGTATGAAGGAGGGGAAAGAAACCTCTTCCCTGCCGATACGTTTTCTCTAAAGATTTGTCAGTGCCAGTGTACAGTGTGTATCTTGCAGATTTTAACAGTCAGTCCACAACATGCCTGACCTTTCATGTTGATGCACCTCCTCAGTGAGATGTGCTGCATCAGCTGGGAATGAATGACGGAGGAAATGGAGGCCTCATTTCCCAGTTCTCCAAGCCAGAAACTCGAGTTGAGGCACAGGCTCCTGGCTTAGCCACTGGGCTGCTTTCAAACTCAAGCAAGTCCTGTGACGGTTACTGTTTTTGGAAAAGCAAGAAAACCAAACCCAAAAACATCCTCTGAGCTTTAAGATGGTTCAGTTTCATAGGACAAAAATTGCCTTATACTTGATAATGATAATGTAATTGGACGTCATTTAGTACAAAAAAGCAGATAATGTCTGCTCTGTAATCAGTTGATAAAGGATGTCATTTCTGAACAGGTTTTCCGGTGGCTTGTCATTGCCCTGTATTGTTTTCACATTGTATTAAAAACTTCGTTTTCATCAGAAAGTGTTCTTAGCATTGCAGGGACTCCCCATTATTTTTGTACGCAGTGTTCCATTTACCAGAAAAATCTTGGTTTTACCTAACTGCCAGCTCTGTAGATAGAGTCCTGATTTAGGAAACTGCACCAATTTTTTCTTCCATGCATCATCACCTGTCACAAATATTTGCAGATGTGATGGAACGCGTACATCTGCTGAGCAACAGCGTTCCACTCTCGCACGGTCAGCGTTAAAAGCAAAAGTAGCTTCTAATGTTGTGTTTCCCTTAATATATTGTTAATTGCTATAGGTAATTCTCACAAGGGCAAAGGTATGCTGGCTGGCTGATTTACTGCGTGTGTTAGTTTTTCCTTCAGACATATGAATATAAAGTCTTAAAGAACACCCATTTTCCAAGTATTTTCCACAATAGCCATGGAAAATAAAAAAGAATTTAAAAAAGGAGTAACAGTGGGATTGGTTGTTTTTTTGAGTAAAGATACCCCGGAGAACCAAGAGGAAGAAAAAGCTGTTCTAAATTCACTAAAATATTGTGCTCCTTGTGAACTAGGTCATGGCTACTAAATGATAAAAAGCCAGGAAAGTTGAACCTTCGTTTAAGTGAGACACTTAGAAGTATCAAGGTTCATTACAAACTAATCCATAAAAAATTTTTTTTTGCTTTTAGCATTTCTCACTATGTAAATATAATTTCAGTTAGGTCTTTATTCACTGTTTGAAATGTTAGTGCTTTTTGCTTAAAGGAAAAGGGAGGTGATGGAAGAAAAGGAACAAAAGCTGTCAGAGAGACTTACAGTAAAGTTGGTATCCAGACCCTTTGTCTTTAGGATTTTAATCATAGATATGCTTTCTCTCTCTCTTACATAAAAAAACATAACTGTAAGTTAAGTTTTGAGGAAAAGCTCACTAACAGCTGCTGTCACAGATGTTCAGATGTCTGTGGGGCTTTTTTAAGAGTGAAGATTGTTGCTCAGGTGCTTACAGTACCTATCTGCTGCTGGTTTTGAAATCTGCTTGCTCCACCACATGCTGTTTCTGGAGGTGGTACATACCTGGAACCGCTGGATTTCTGACCTAGTCAAAGTTCAGCTCAGTACCAGTTTTCAGCTGTTCTGCGGGGGTGGCAGCTTGTTACTTCTGCTTGAAATCAAATCCAGTTATTTAACTCCATACCCAGATGTTCTGTTGGATTTGGATGATCCCAGAAGTTGGAGAATGCTGCTGTGATCTTGGAAAAGACATATTTGTTTATTCGGAATGAGATCAGTCCTGAAAGTCTCACTGTATTTCCAACTGTTGGCAACACTCCTGGCTGAATGTGGTTTCTAAAATGAAGACAATCTCATTTTCCTCAATGATTTGCCACAGCATGGGTTTCTGAATTGTAAATGGTCAGCCAAGGACAAAATCACTGTGTGTTGGAGACAGTAACGTATCTCTCCATTCCAAAACCCAGCAGCATTGCACCTCCTTTATTGTAGCGTGTTTGTCATCAATAATTATATGCAAACTACAGCTCAAACCACATCCCATTGTGGGAGAAGCAAGCTTTAATTTTATCCAGCTGTTGTGCTGAAGAGTGGTATGGCTTTGTGTTTTTCCATGAAGATAGCATATCTCATTCTCACTCTGCTGGGGTTCCATATTTACGTAATTCCATTTCTTTGAGATGAAATACCCTAAGTTTACACCATAGTAAAGTCAGATTAGGATAAAATGCATTTGATGGGAATTAAAAAAATTTTTTTTGAGAAAGTTGGTTTGTTACATGAGATTCCAGTTGGTGTTTTGTTGCTGCGAAATGTCCTCTCTTGTGCATTTCTGCACAGATCAACTATAGGAATCAAGTTCTCAAGAGCAGGCATAATCATTAGTGCTCCAATGTCAGTAATATGAAGAGTTAAATATCTTTACTAGTAGTAAATTGGTATTGAGAATGTTCCTCAAATACATTTTGATCAACTTCCCACATCAAAGGAAAAAAGTTTTAACTGCATTTCAACAATGGAAAGAAAAAGGCCTATGATATTTAACTCTGCTTTCTCCCTCCTTCCCTCTCCCCCTTCTGTCTTTGGCTGTAGGTGAATGTAAAAAATACAGATCTGAGCAACCATTTCCCAAGAAAAAGGAAAACCATCTGAATCTATTGTGATTTGAATGTGACTAATCTGCCTTCTGCCTCAGGAAAGATTGACGGTGTGCTGCTTGGGCTTCTGGTATGGAAACTGAAAGGACACTATATATATATATTTTGGGGCAGTCTTGAGACCTTGTCCTCCGTTCTGCAGTGGGACTTACATCTGCCCATGCTTGTCCCATTGCAGGGTCAGCATTGCAAGTAGCAAGTCTCAAAATTCCCCAGCCTATTGTTATTATTTATATATAAAATAAAATTCAGTTACACAAAATGATCCTGTGTTTTTTCCCTCCTCCTATTTTCTTTAAGTTCGTATAGATGATCTTTGGACTGTCTGTGAAAGGTTCTTGAGATGCTGTTAACAATGCCTGTATTTTTTAACGGTGAGGAAAAGCTTAAAGTAGCTTGATGTTTTGGCTGACATTAACTAAAAGAATTATGAATGAGGACAATTACAATGACTCTTGTGTTTTGTCCAAGCCTCCCCCTCCTTTCTATACAAATCTTCTACCTCATCAGTGCCAGCGGGAGGTATATAATGAAGCATCTGTGATTTCCTGTCTACTAGATGGATGGGAATGGAGCTGTAAATGTTTGTTCTTGTTTCTGCTTGAAGGCACAGCTCAATGGGAACCAGAATGTTACGGTGGTGGGAACTAGCTATAGAATAACTTGGCTGTTTCCTTATTCCCTGCCAGGGAGGGGAGGAAAAAGTGAAGCGAAGGGAAATACAAAGGGATTTCCAGCATTTTGAAATCATTGCACAATAAAAGCCTTTCATCATTTGTTGCCATTTCCATGCGTGTCTTTTCTGGGGCATGGTGCTTCACAAGTTACTGTAATCCGAGTAGCTCAGAGCATTTAAAGCAGAATATGAGGAATGGGGGAAGGATGGAATTAAATGTGTGCTTGTTCCAAACGTTAACTTTCTAAAAAGAACAGGGAAGAAAATACAACATAGATTGGATTCAAAATGCTTTTAAACATCTTTGTAATTAGTTGGTTAGATATTCCAGCTGAGCATATCCCACACTCTCAGAGGAAAAACGCCAGACCTTGGCAATGCAAATACCAGTCTGTATGGCTATTATAAAGTGGGCCAACTCTTTTTTTAATACAGGCATAAGGCATGTGGTTGCCTTGGGCAGAAAAACAGTATCTCCCAACATGTTCAGTGCGTGTTTTTATGATTGTTTTAGGCTGGTAAAGATGGATGTTGATTTAGCAAAGGGAGCAGAGTTCTTGTGTGGGGTTTGGGGGGGTGTGTGTTTTTGTTTTTTACTTTAAATTCACCAACATAGTTCAAACAGGCTTGGGAGGATCAAAGTAGTGTTTTTGTTAGTAGTGGAAAGGAAACTTGGGAAATACTGGTCATAGCTCTAATTGCTCTGTTACACCACTCCTGCAATACAAGCATAGATTTGTTTCTTCCCTTAAAAATAGGCTTTAGATGCTTGCATTTTTCTTTTCAGTAATATTTGGCGTACGCCACATTGGTGTTTAAGAGCATGATTACTTGGTAATTCAGGTATTTTCACCCCTAAGCTCCACCAAGGTGTGCTTTCCTTGTTCTTGTGTTTAATGCAGTTGTTAGTTGGTCTGTGTCCTTTTGCTGCCTGGGAGAGCAAAGTGAAAATTATCATGTCCAGTCTGTTTTATTAGCTAATCCTCATTCAAAAAACATGGCTTCTAATTTTTGTTTACATCTGCTTAAAACATCCTGGGTTAAATAAGTATCACTTGGCTTAAATGCTTTTCACTTGATCACATCTTCACACTGCATATTTACAGTGCTGCTTGAAAACGTCCCAAACCATTGACATCAAAACAGAATGCTTTTATTTAGCAGGAAATGACTGCCTTCGAGCACCTGCATGCACACATGGTGAGGAGATGGTTCCAAACTGTGAGCAACATAGCCTTAACTGAAGTCCTTTCCTTGTCTTCTGTGTTTTACAAGTACAGGAAACAAAAGTTTCATGCTGGTAAGAGTGCAAAGAGATCATAAAAATTCAACTGGCTTGGCACAGACTTTCTGACGAGGAACAGGAGAGCAGTTTTGACCACTGTTCCTGTATGTATGTACACCGATGCACAGATGCATGGAACTAATTCGTGCGTGCACGCGTTCTCCCTTGCCAGACTTTGCCTGTGGGTATTACAGCATAAGCTAAAACCAGTATATTCCCCACCCAAGATTCATGTCAGCAGTTTGGTCGTCCTTCCCCTCGAAGCCTTTTGTCTTAGTAACTGGAGTCCACAGCTGAGGAAAGCATGTTCTCATTGAACATCCTTGGCCATAGCGGCTGTCAGCAGATCTGTCGGGGCCAGGCTGCAGTGCTCTTCCTTGAAAACACGATCTTTAATCTCTTTAGCATGTGAAAGCTGTAGAACTTCAGATCATCAGGTTGGCCTATGCAGCCCTCAGTGCTGCCGTGACAGTTCCTGTGTTAGTTGACTTAAGTGGACAGCATAGCCTCTCCTTGTGCTAGAAAGAGCATCACCAACCTGGAGTAGTCCTGTTGGCCCAGGTAAATATGCACCATCTTGCAGCCTGGAGTAAAACCACGGTATTTTGGCACAAATGTTCATTGCAAAAATCTTTAGATTTCTGTTCTAACTGCAGAAGGCCCTGGACACAGGTTTACTAAATGGAATGTTTTGGATCCTTGTTCATTGCCTCTGTCACCTTCAAAGAGAGCTATAGCTGCAGTACAGTAAAGAGAAAGACTGATATTGAGGGAATCGTATTTTAGGCCTAGAGAACAGAATGCCCTGGGAGTTGAAAGGGCTCGCCACTGCTCTGTTTATTAGCCCTGGTGGAAAAATCTTGGTGTGAGTTACATTATTTGCCTCAGAAAAAATATGAACTCCTGCTGCATGTGTTTCCGTTCCCTTTTTTTTAGTTTTGTAGAAGTTATTTCTGTACCTTCCCATGGATCCCAAGTTCTCTGTAAAGCGAGTTTCATCATGATCAACTGCTATTGACAAAGAGCATTTTGGCTCCTCAGGCATGCTGGGGAGGCCTGCATCGCTTCCTGCTGGACTCTCCTGCTTGCAGCATCTTAAAGCAGTGTCAGCTATTGCACCTGGATGGCCTGGCAGCTGGCTAGGTCATCCCACTGCTGGGTGTTTATCACAGGTACAAAAGCTGCTTGTTTACAAGGAAAACCTTTGATGATAATATCTTAACTATAAAGGAGAAGTTGTTTTACAGAACAGAAGATGTTTCTAATTGCGTAACAACCCCCTGACCATTAGCTGAGTCTGGTATTTTTTTGACTGTGGTTGACTCTTAAATTGAGTGGGACTGACAGCTTTCTCAAGGTCTCTCTAAGCAGTGTTGATACACTGATGCAGTGGTGGTGTTTTCTCTCATTTCTGGTCAGTGCAGTTTATTACTGACCATCTCTGGTTTAAGACCAAAGTCTGGTCTGTACTTTCATCTTGTCTTGAAGTTTGTGGATTCCATAAGAATGCTGCCACAGTCACATTTTCAAGCTGGTGGTGTTGGCAGCCGTTGCACTGGTGTTGAAAGCTGCGGAAATCAAAGGTGGGCTCAGGATATCTCTCAGCTTGTTACCAGTCTTCTTCCTCTAAAAATGTCTTTCTGCATGGGAAAGGGAGCTACAGTGCCTACCCCAGACTGAGCTGTCGGGCTCTCTTGACTCCTGGCCTTTTATTTTTTATTTAAAGGTCTAAGTCTACCAACTAACAGGCAAAGCCAGTCAGTCAGGTAGGCCACATCCAGTTCTGGCAGGCACGTTGGATGCGATGATCCATCACCAAGCCTGGTTACTGAGGCATGATGTTATTGGTAAGCTTTGCTGGATCTTCTGGAGAGAGGATAGATGGATCCCAGGTGATTTGCTATCATGTGCCCAGGAATAGTCGTGCAGCAGCCTGAACTGTGCTCACATTTGCAGTCCTGGAGTCTGTGCCCGTCATGAAAACAGCAGTGGGGGCAATCGTAGAATGGTTTGGGTTGGAAGGGATTCTAAAAGACCACCCAGTTCCAACCCCCTGCCATGGGCAGGGACACCTTTCACTAGACCAGGTTGCTCAGGGCCCCATCCAACCTGGCCTTGAAACAATGGGACAGCTTGGTCAGGGAACTTCTCTTTTTGTTTATAGTGTGAATGTAAACCTGCACAAGACTCAAGAGCTTAAATTGGTATAGGCTAAAGCTAAAGGATGTGCTTTATGTGTATTCTGAGTGTCCAGATCTTGTTCAGCTACACTAACTGTTTGTAAGACAGCACTATGAAGGAACAAGATGGGTCACTTACTGCACATGTTTCGGCAGAGCGGGCAGATGGTGTATCAGGAAGGCTATTGCTGCAGTCTTTCACCCACTTGGGTCCATCAGTCCTTTCACCTGAGGAGGGTGGCCTGCAGCCCTGAGACTGCTGTACAGACAAGTGCTGGAGGGCTGCGTGCGAGCGCCTCATCTCACTGCAGGGACTTGCTCAGCAACTATGTGCCTGGGTGAAAGAATAACCTCAGGAGGAGAACCTAATTTCTCCCTTGTTTGGCTGTTAGGATGTGAAGGCTGCAGGACCATACCACCTCCCATAATGGAAATCTTTCAAATCCTGCTGTGTTCTGTGTCCTACTGCATCTGAATCTTCCAAGTCTAAACCTGAAGTACCTTTGCTCAACCCCAGGGCACAGCACCCGTGCCTTTGAAGAAGTAATCTCTTTCTTTGAACTGGAAATGAGCCACATCCAGCACTTGGCCGGGAGTGCTGTGGTGTGCCCTGTGAGCCAGCTGTGACCGTGGGAAGGACAGATGTCCTGAGCAGAGGGATGTGGTGATGTTCCCTCTGGGCCAATTTGCAGCTTTACCTCAGGGACATAGAAAAGCTCTATGTTTTCCAACAACGGGTTGGACACTGAAGCATGAAGGCAGAAGAGTCTTTATGGCTGTATGCAGGCAGCTCTGGAGACAACTCTCACCACCACAGTTTTAGCCCCTTTATTATTTTTGTTGTTAAAAATTGTGTAAAGAAACATGCACAGTTCCCATATCAAACCTCAGTGAAAGAAAAGGAATTCTTCCCTTCCCCCCATCCCCTGCCCTAGATTAAGCTCACAAATGTCCTCTCTGTAAATTCAGCAAGCTTCAGATTCACTTCCTTTTGTAAGGAGACCTGAAAGAGCCATTTCCTGATTCGTACAGTGCTCTTGTATGCACCCACTAAGTGCTCATTCATGCTGTGAATCATAAAGGTAACCTCCGTTCAAGGCACTGCTCGGTGCTGTACAGGAAAAAAAGAGTTTTGTTATTCAACACAGCCACTGAAGTCATCATTTACTGAGGAGCTGCACCAGTGGGGTTTTGCTCTTCTGTCTCAAACACATCGTAACTGCCCAAGCTGAAACAGGCTGTCAGAGGCACCAAAGCCAGCCTGAAGGAATATGCTGGCTATCGTGCGCCAGGCTGGGCACATTTTTCATATCCTGCTAGAGATGGGGATTGGCATTGGGAGCTGCCAGTGAGTCAGCCCCAGTGCGGTGCCACACACTGTGCTTACACAGCAGCCTTGCTGGCAAGCCCGGGCAGGCCTGGGGCTCCGTGCAGCTCTTCTTGCACTGAACTGAATGGAGATGCTGGAGGAAACTCAGCTGCTACCAGCAGCAAAGGACTTACTTTCCTGCCTATGGTTTGGTGGGAGATCAGTGAGGCAGAGGCTGTTGTGTTTATCCCTCCTGTGCTCACTGCCAGGTTCATCCGACAATAAAAAAGATGAGCTGTTACTGGCTGACGGAGGAAGGAAATGTGCATCTACTCAGTGCTCCCCCATCTCTGCCAGAAGAGAGCAAGCCAATTCATACATACTGCTGGAGTCCTCTGCCATTTGCAGCTTTTGCACAGCATCCAACCGTACAAGGACGTGTCCCTGGGGCCAGACAACCTTTGGCTGTACTTTTGCCTTGGTGGAGTACAATCTATCCTGATACAAGAGAGCAAAATACACAGATGCTAAAATCAGCAATTGTATTTTGACCAAGAGGAAAACAGTAAAGGGGAAGAAGTCTTAGCTTGTGGAAAAGAGAGGGAACTCAACATGAATGTGAGCACATCCTCTTTTACTACCATGACCCTTCTCAAACTCTTTAAAAATCTGGATGTTTACAGGTTGTGTTTTAGCATTACTGTTTTTACATTATTCTCCTATTTGTAGATGAGGTTAGCCTGCTAAGGAGACTCTCTTGTTTGAGGAATGTTAGAGGAGCACTGGTGTAAAGAAACCCTTAGCTCTGGGCTAGCTCGTGACTCACACCCAAAAGTAACAGAACCATGGGAGCAAAAAACCCAAGTGATATTTAGGTTCCTGATGGGTAAGCTAAGGTGTAACACAGATGTGCTGAACTTGTCATATACCTTGGGCCACAAGTCTCTGAGCTAAGAATGTGCTGTGGTGAGTGCCCGGTTTTTGTCCTGGAAGGCTGTAGGATTAGCTACCATGAATAAATGTACAGCCATCAATCACGATTAAACTGCCATAAATAAAATCTCAACCACTCAGGAGGTATGAATTGGTAATTTTAGTTAGCGATCCTGTGCCACTTCCCATATGTTTGTCTTTTCCTTACTGAGTGGAAGCCATGAGGGTAGCAGCTTTCCTTGCACATGAGTTCTCCCCTCTTCCCCTGTAGCTGACAAACTGCCTAAAGGCAGGCTGAGGAGCATCGTGTGAAACACCCAGCTCATCTGCCAGCCCTGGAGGGATGCTCCTGAAGAATGGAAGAGCTCAACACCATCCCTCCCAACTGGAAAAGAGAGATCCTTTCTGCCCACATCTACAGGAGCTCAACACTGGGGTCCCTAGGCAGAAGATCTTGTAATGTTTCCATGCTTGGTCGTTGACTTAATTCTCTGCACCAGCTTGTTTCTTTTCACCTTTCTCCTCTCACCATGTTTGTGACCCCTCTCTCTGACAGACTTTCCTGGCTTTGCCTGGAGCACTTCCCTGGCTGGGGGTCCTGCTGAGAACTTCCCAAAATTTTTCCCTCACCTTGATCATTTTCTTCAGGAATTCCAAAACCTCATCACCGCTGTTTTCAAGGTTTCTCGTTTATAGATTCCTCAAGCTCCTTCTCATGTATGGTTACCACTAGCAGCTTTATCACTGATTTTGGGAGTGTTTCCTTAAAACCTGGTCAGTTACTCTTTTGGGAGCTGGAGAACATGAAGCTCACTCTCTTTAATAAATACAATTTATTTTAAACATTGAGAGTCTGAACCAGGTTAATTTTTAGCAGTGATGGCTGTGCTGGCCCCATGGCCTCATCTGACCCAGTACAGCGGGGCCTCAGCTCTGTGCCAGCATGTCTGGAGGACTCCTTGTGCTCCCAGAGCCGTTATTCCTAAACATGTGGTGCATGGGACCATGGCACATCAGCCAGTGCTAATGTGGGTGCGTGCAGGTTGTCTCCCCACGCTGGCACAGCACCAGCTTCTCCTCCCTTGGGGGAGAGAATGCGGATCCGGGCTGTCCATAAAAGCCTGGTGATGGCAGCGCTGCAGCCAAAACCCTCTGCAGAGGTGTTACAGCATGCCTTGCATAAAAGAGACATGTTTGAAGGATATGAGTGTTTATTTGTAAAGAGATTGGCATTGCATTTGTTTTTCTAATGCTCACTTTCCTGCTTGTGTGAAGGCAATGATAGGGAAAGCTGTTCTCACTGGCACACACGGTGGTACCCTTGAGGGGCAGGTGAGCTCCTCAGATCTGACCTTCCCTCTGTGCTGAATGTGGAGATAAAGGCAATGGCAAACCAGAGAAAAAAGAAACCTCAGAGCAAGAGATGGCAAAAGTGTGCTCTGTGATCCGAAGGGACGCAGCGAAAACCTATGGCAGATTTTTTAGTGCTTGCTTTCCATTACTGCATTTCCACCCCCACTAGTAAGGGCTGCTTTCCCATCTCTCTTTTCTCCCTTTTTGTATTCCCAGCTCAGCAGCGGTA
>NW_009924974.1:13953-14916 GCF_000696875.1 Nestor notabilis | reverse complement strand
TCTTTCCCAGGCTAAAGCTTACAGGATATTTTTGTGGGTGACTTCTAGTCCTGTAAGAAGAAAACCTGTTTCTCCTGGATGTGTAAGGCAAGCACCCAACAACGCAGCTCTCCAGCCTTATTTCACGCAGTGTGTTACAGTAAGTCTTGTTATAATCACTTTTTCCTGATGTACACTTCTAGTTGCAAAGGGTCTTCACATTATTTATTTTGTGTTGGGGAATAGCCGAGGCTGAGTGCTAATTTGTGTGCAGAGGAGAAACCCTGCCTACTAATAAATCTCCTAGTAGTTTTCTCCTCTCCTTAGGCAGGATTTATTATTTTCAACAGTATGTTTCATAACAAATGTGAGAATTAGATCAGATCATTAGATAAGATTGAAAAGCAATGATGAAATGCATATTTCATCATGAGTTTTCTTTTGCTTGCTCAAGGTAATACATTCTTTAAACATTTTGACATTTAAACATTTTGACTTCAGAAAAAGGAAATTGATATGGGGCTCTTAAAAAAAATCATAGAAAATAACTTACTTGTAACAAGGCATACAGAAAAGCTGCTTGCTTCTCCTGGGGTGGAGGTTTAGCCATCGATTTATTCATTTGATCTATTTAATTTGTCCTTAAAAAAAAAAAAAGAAAAGAAAGGAAAGAGGGAGGGACAAGCAAACCTGTGCTAATTAGAAAGCAGCAGCTATCTGGGCCTCTGCAAGCATGCCTGTGCAATTACAGTGTCCTAATTCTCTTTATAGATTAACGAGCCTGAGCCATCGATTATCTTACTGAAAACAAAAGTAGACACCCTGAAGTAATATGATAATCCCAGCCCGGTGGTGGTTTTGGATTAATAAATGTTATTAAACACTTTGCTGAAAGGTGAGGCGGGTGTTCTTCCTGGTGCACGCTTGAAGGCTACAGCTGTATCTCATCACCTTTTGGCAGCCACAGCAGAGGTGAGGGGTTTC
>NW_009924974.1:0-13922 GCF_000696875.1 Nestor notabilis | reverse complement strand
GAACGCCGCGTTACCTGGGCATTATTTATGTTCAGGTGAGTCAGTGAAATGAGGGGTTGTTGCAGGGCAGGAAAGGACAGCTAAAACCAAGTGTCGCAGAGCCTCTGACTACAAATAAACTGGCAGGTGTCAGGTGCCCAACCAGTATTTTTAGGGCTCACTTGCACAAAGCTGGTATTGCAGGCAGAGCTGGGGTGGACTCGTGGCATCAGGCTGCACCAAGGCCTCTCACAAGGTGACGGCCCGAGGAAGGTGGTCCTGAGGCTTGCTGCAGGGTCTCTTGCCTTTTTTCTAAAACGAAAGGCAAGAAAAGAAGCCCAAATGGTGCCCAGCCACCCCCTGCCCTCCAGGAAAAGAGGGGAGATGGGCTCACTGTAAGCTAACAGTAGTAACTGAAGACTTGGCTCAGGCATCAGACAGCCTTGCCACAGGGTCAGCCGGAGATGGGCTCTCCTTCCATGCCAGAAAGCCCTGTAACACCTCCAGGGATACAGCCAGCAGGTACTGGCTGGGGCCAGGGCACTCTGGGGCTCTTGGTCCCTGCTGAGGGAATCAGCTCCTTGATGCCCTGGGATGCGGCTGGATATACACCGGGGCTGCTGAGCAGAGCGTGTCTTTGTTGGCTGGGCAAAGGACACCCAAAACATGGCACCTGGTTACAGTGAGCAGCAATTCTCTCAGCAGAAGGTATAGTACACATTTGTTGCTGGTGGTTGGAGAAGTCTCTTATTTAATGCCCCAATCATGCAGTTGTTTTTACAGTTGCTTAAGAATAAAGCACTTAGAATAAATTATGCATGAATACAGTGGTTAGTGTCTTCAACACCCTTTCTGTAGTATTTCTTGTGAGAATAGAACAGAACAGAACTATTTCAGCTGGAAGGAACCTACAAGGATCATCTAGTCCAACTGCCTAACCACTTGAGGGCTGACCATAAGTTAAAGAATGTTAGTAAGGATTTTGCCCAAATGCCTCTTAACTACTGAAAGGCTTGGAGCATAAACCCACCTCTCCAGAAAGCCTGTTCCAGTGTTTGACCCTTTCAGTAAAGAAATGCTTCCTAATGTCCAGTCTAAACCTCCCCTGGCACAGCTTTGAACTATTCCCATGCATCCTGTCACTGGATCCCAGGGAGAAGAGATCAGGACCTCCTTCTCCACTTCCCCTCCTCAGGAAGCTGCAGAGCATAATGAGGCCACCCTTCAGCCTCCTTTTCTTCCAAGTAGACAAGCCCAAGCAGCCCTTAACTGCTCCTCATAGGACATTCCTTCCAGTCCTTTCACGAGCTTTGTTGCTGCCCTCTAGATGTATTCAAGGACCTTCACATCGTTCTTAAATTTTGGTCCCAGAACTCTCGTGGTTTAAGCCCAGCTGGCAATTCGGAACCACGCAGCCGCTCGCTCACTGCCCCTCTTCTTCCTCCCCCCGCTCCCGGATGGATGGGGAGGAGAATCGGAAGGATGTAACTCCCACGGGTTGAGATAACAGCTCTCCAGTAACTAAGGTATAATACAAACCACTACTGCTACCAATAATAATGATAAGGGAAATAACAAGGGGAGAGGACACAATTGCTCACCACCCGCTACCGATACCCAGCCCGACCCGAGCAGCAATCGGGTACTCAAGGTGAGGCCGCATCAACAATGAATACAGTGGGATAATCACCTCTTTGAACTGGTTACACTATATTTGATGCACTCCTGATGTGGTTTGCCCCCCTCTGCTGACTCCTGTTGAGCCTGCTGCCAACCAGCACCCCCAGGTCCCTTCCTGCAGGGCTGCTCTCCAGCATCTCCTCTCCCAGTTTATGCTTGTGCCTGGCATTGTTCCGTCCAGGTGTAGAATCTGGCATTCCAACTTGTAGAATTTCATCCATTAATCATAGCCCACTGTTCTAATCTATCTAGATCCCTCCGCAAGGCATCTTCTCCTCTCAGAGAGTCAACGGCACCTCCTAGTTTAGTATTGTCAGCAAACTTGCTAATGGTGCATTCAGCTTCTGCATCCAGACCATTGGTAGAAATACTGACCAGAACTGGCCCTTCAGCCAGTTCTTCACCCAGTGCACTGTAAACCCACCCATTCCACAGTTGGACATGGCCATTAGAAGTTCACCGTTACTCTAATGGAAACAACACAAAAACCACATCGTGACTTAATGCACTATTTATGCACATTATCACTCAGGTACTGTATTTACTGGGAATGAAGTAAAATTCCACTATATTTCATGGGAAAAGTCTTGTAACTATAGCTAAGAAGAGGAACTCACGTACACATGCTCACTCACACATTACATGAGTCACACATAACTATGAGGCTACGGGATTTAATAAACTACACCGAAGAAAAGGGGATTTAGTTAATGGCGGCAGCTCTGCTGGATGCTCATGGAGGTTGCTCCCAGGTGCCACAGTGATGGACAATGCAAGTTCAGCCCTGAACACCCTTCTGGCTGTGCTCGCCCGGCCCCAGGGACACCCTGGTGCTCTCCCCAGACACGGGTGTGCAGGCCCAGCTGCCTGGCCACGATGGCAGCTGAGTTTGTAGGGTTTTGGTTAAAGAGGGTGCCTGGAAACAGCATTTACACTTCATACCAGCTGTGTGGCAGAAAGCTGGTTTGGGAACACTCGCTGTTTCACTGCAGGGCAACGTATAGAACTTGGTGTACATTTTACACGGTGTGCCGGCATGCAGCCTGTGAGACAAGTACCCAAGTGTGTGTCCATGGCCCCATGTCATGTTCAGGTCCAAAAGTCTCTTCAGAGGAGACACTTCCTTGTCCGAAGGAGAAGTGTGAGCTGCCTCTCCCTGTGATGTAAAATGGCCGCTGAGGGGCCCGGCAGTGGAATAGAGCTGACTTAGGTTTTCATGTCCCGCAGGCACTCAGTCTGTCTGCCACAGCTCAGCCCTGCTGCAGAGAAGCTGTCTCAGATGAAACCGGGCTCTTCCCAAATACTATTTGCCATGTCAGGAGACTGCTGGGGCCCAGCTTCACTAGAAAGGGACATTGTTTGCGCTTTGGCTGTCAGTGGCGTGTGTGTGCATGGTGTGTCATCAGGCGCCGAGCCTGCAGAGGTTCTCCATGCTGCAGCCGGGCAGGTTCTGCTGGCTGCAGTGGCACCAGAGACGACGCTATGAGACTTCGACACTTGGAGTTGTTTGTGATCATTTCCGCGGGCAGCCCAGGGAGTACACAGCGGGACCTTTGGCACAGGGCAAGTGCTTGTGCATCAAGGGCTGGAGGGCTTTCAGCCTCCCACAGCCATCATGCCCCTCCATCCTGCAGCAGCTCCCACAGAAGACCCTCTGAAACCACAGGTGCTATTTTGAGCTGCATAAAGACCACAGTGACTGAACTTAGGTCATGAAGCAGAAGGACCAGCTGCAAGCACCACTGTCCCTATGCTGCTAGGGCTATGAAGCGTGCCCAGCCAGCTGAGGGGCTGGGGCTTCACCCCCGCGAGAAGTGAGGGCTGGCCCAGCACAGTCCACAGCATACTTGTATTTCTAACCCTTCTGTTTCAAGCTGCACATGGCATACAATTTCATATTTGTTATATGTTTTCTAACTCTGCAAACAGGAGCGCCTGATGCTTTATATTTTAAATGAAAGAACCATTGATTCTTGTACCCCGGAGGCTAAACAGCTTCTCTAAGAATGGGAGATCAGAACGGGAGACTTCTTAGCTCCTCTAAGTCATGTACTCCTCTACACCTCATGAACACTTCTTGCTTTTTGACTTGTGTTAAGATGAACTTTGACTTTTGCAGTCCTGAGCCTATTCCAGGAAATACACTGAGTAAACCAGAGGGAGAATGACAAATTTCCGTAGTGTTTTGTCACCGCTGATGTAACTTTCCTGATTGTCTGACAACGGTGACAGAAAATGAACCCTGCTGTAATTTGAGCTGGTTTAAGTCAAGATCGGTAGGAGGGGAAGAGGGAGAGAGAGAGGGGCGGCCATAAGGGGTGAGGGATGGTTGTGAGGGGAGATCGTGGGGGGAGAGCAGGGGCAGCCATGGGATGTGAAGGGTGTCTGTGAGGGGAGAGATGGGTTCGCCATGGGATGTGGGGGATTGCCATGAGGGGCAATTGTGAGGGGAGCTCATGAGGAGAGGTCATGAGGGGAGATTGGGGGTGGCCATGAGGGGTAAAGGGTGGCCATAAGGGGCAGGAGTGGTAGCTATACAGTGTGGACCTCTACAAGGGGGCAAATGAGGGGTGGCTGTGAGTGGAGACCGTGAGAGGCAGCCATGAGGGGAGATTAGTTTGCCCTTAGTGACATGGTTTAGTGGTGGGCTTGGCAGTCTTGGGGTAACAGGTGGGCTCGATGATCTTAAAGGTCTTTTCCAATGTAGTTGTTTCTATGATTCTGTGAGAAACCAGACGTGTGTGAAAAGGAAGCCCCAGCTGCCGGGACTGTGGTGAAGAGGCACATGGCTATGGGTGCATAGAGGCAAACCTGGTCCTGCCTGGGAGTGAAGCAGGGATGTCTGAGCATGATGAACTGCAGGGGTGAAAAGTGCTTTGGCTTTTAACAGCAGAAAATAATAGCATGTTAACGCCAAGCCCAAATGGCAAGAAAAATTGCTCTGGGGTTCTGATTCCCCGCAGGACTTCTATAATCAAATTTCAGTTAAATCTTGTTGATGGCAAACTCAGCATGGAAATGCAGGGTCATTTTATTGCTTTCCTGTGCTGAGAAGGTAGTCAACTGATGCCTATAAATTTTGAGTATTTGCTTATGAAAAGTTTGTTGTTCTTTTTTTCCTCTGGGATATTTTCCCCCTTGTCCTCACTTCAGCATCATTTGGACCATCTGTACTTTGTAATGTGGTGGACTTTGTTTTATCAGCCTTTTTTACAGTCCTACAGCTTTCAGAGATATGTAGTTACATGAAATGGGTGTGCTTCCTTGCCTGGCTAATGAACAACATACGCTGACCACTACCATCCTTTGAATTTTCAACTAGTTTTGGTTTTGTTTAAAACTGGATTAATATAGTGTTATTTCCTAGATGCTGGTACTTGTTACTGCCTCTGTCTGCTAGTTCTGCCTATTGCTCTTCAGCAATGTATAATTGATGCTCTTACACCACTAAATCCGGTGCTTGCTAATCCACTGAGTTATGGCTAATGAGATCAATGGGAGGTAAAAACAATCCAGAAATTATTAACTTATCCCAGAAATCTACCTCTGAGACTTATGATTTTGCAAAATGAGACCCTTTCTGATTATATTTACCTGGAAAGAATGAAGCCTAAGCCGTTTCCCTTGATGCCATTTCTTCCGTGGGGCTTCCCATGGCAGGGTTATGTGGTCACCCCCTGCACCTGGCATGCCTTCACCCCTGGAGACCCCTCTTCCTGCCTCTTTTTTCCTTTACATTTCCCACCCCAATGGCAAAGCCACAACCCTATACAGGAGATTATTACCTCTAGGAGTGGACAACTCAGGTTTTGATCCTTTCCTCCACATTAAGTCTGAAAAAAAAAATGATAATAATAAAAAAGACCCACATTCCAGCAACTGTAGCTAAAACATATTCAGCCTACGTGGTGGGAAATGTTCTTATACATCTGTGGTAGCCCGTGGTAGGAAGGTGGCTGGGGAAAAGGAATTAAATTGTACCATATGAACTGATTGCAAAAGGCATGAGACTATAGACAAAAACTGTTTCCTCCTGTACAAGTTGTGCGGTGGTGTTTCTATGCTGGTGACTGAAACAGGTCACCAGCAGAAAGTTCAAGGAGAGGGTGCAGAGCCCAGACTGGAGTTTGCTCATTATGAGAGCAATTAGAGAAGACTGTTCAAAGGTACCTTTGCGGTGGTATCTGGGTGCCTAATCATTGGAACCACCTTTGAAAAACTCTCACCCTGCACTTGTACCAGTGTGTTTTGAAAACACCACTGCAATATCCAGGTTACTTGGAAACACCGATGGGCTTTCAGGTGGAAAGCTGCCATCTCTCTCATGCATTTTTCCCGAGGTGGAGGAAGGTTTCTAGTAGGAATTTCTGGTGCTCATGTCTATTCCAGGCATGGTGCTCCTGGGAGGTGATGTGGAAGATGTGAAGTCTCCTCATCATGCTGTACAGCAAACTTGCAGGAGAGGACAGGCACCTGGTTTCCTCTTATCAAAGAATGTTTTTTTAACCTGTTTTGGAGGAGAAGGAAAACAGAGCTCAAGAAAACTGAGCTGCCTTTTCCCTTAGAGTAAACTGACTAGCTGACACCTGCTGTGTGAACAATAGGATCACACAAAGGTCCAAATGCAAATAAACAGAACTATTTAACTTAGAGGAGTTTCAGCAATTGGGGTTTGTTTTTCATCTTCATGAGCTAATTATCCCCTCGGGCTTTTTATTTCTTGCTTTGGCCTACAATAGATCTGTGAAATGAAACCGAAACTGGTTTGAAGATGAAATTCACCCCTCACACACACACACCCCTCCCACCCCTATTTTCAGTAGAGGTGTGTACCTGTGCTTTTTTCTGTAATCAACCACGGTGAGCATTTCTGACTGCAGAAGTCAGAGGACAGTGGGGTGAGGCGCTTGTGCTGGGCTGTGCTCCTACCCCAGAGCCAACATCCACCACCTTCACCCTTACACCCTCTCCTCCACAAGCTCCCTATGGGGACTAGTATGAGCTCTAAAGACCTCCATCAAGGTTGCACTTGCCAAAAACCTGCTCGGTAGCAAAAAGTTAGGTCTTAGAAGGAGAAGGAAGAGTCCTGAAAGGGAGTCATGGCTGGATGGTGAAGTTACAGCCTGCTTTGTGTTTGCAGTGAGATTGAATGTTACTGGCAAGCTTGCTAGCCATGTGTGGCTTTATTTCAGGTAGCAGCTAATGCCTTTACTTACATTGTGGCCACTTCTCTGAAATGTGAGTTCCAAACAAATAAAAAAAAGGCATTTAAGCAATCCTGCCCAGGCAAGCAAAACAACTGGGCAGCGCCAAGTCAGTTACGTGAGGTGAATTCTTTAAACCAAGGCAAAAAGACGCACACTGCAGTTTTCACCAGTGCTGCCATCAGTTGTGTGTATGTGTGTGTGTGCATTCCTTCAGCTCTGCTTTTGCCCCCCACAGGGTGTGTGGAGGGAGAGCCCAGAGAAGCAAGGGGAACGGGGAAAAAGGAAGGTAGCAAGGTGGGTGTGTGCCTCCTTTCCCAGGTAACAAGTAATAGGATGAGAGGAAATGGCCTGAGGTTGCTCCAGAGGAGGTTTAGTTTGGATGTTAGGAAACATTTCTTCACCAAAAGGGTTTTCAAGCGCTGAACAGGCTGCCCAAGGAAGTGATTGAGTCACCAGCCATGGAGGTATTTAATAGATGTGTAAATGTGGCCCTTAGGGACATGGTTTAGTGGTGGAGTTGGTAGTGTTGGGTTAACAGTTGGACTCGATGATTTTAAAGGTCTTTTCCAAACTAAAAGATTCTGTGATTCTATGATTCTAAATAAACCTTGTGATCAGCTCAAAGAAAGAGAGGCATGAAGCATATCTCCGGGCTAGCCTCCAGCCCCAGGTAACACTTAAGCAATGGTTTCCTGAGTCCCTGCTCCATACGTAGCTGGTGTTTTCCCTGCAGCTGGGACCTCTGCATTCAGCTGGCCAGGCTCCAGGATGGCAAGGCTTCCAAGACAAAATGCCACATGCAGGAACGCATTGAAATACCTATATACTCTTTGGGGAAAAAGTTTGCATTGGGGTTTTGAATTACATTGAGTCCAAAGGCTCTTTAAAAGAAGAGGAGAGGGGGAAGGGTTGTTTTTCTCGCATATATTATGTTTTAACTCAAATCATGTAGACAAACCTCATTCCATGCCGTTGCTATGGCTGCAGCTCGGGTCATTGTGCAGGAGTCGTGAGAAGGAGAACACCAAGTGGAGAGGGAGCAGCGAGCCCGGCGCTCCTTCTTGCAGCTGAGTACGTCCCTCTGCTGTGTTATCTGGCTGCAGGTTTGTCCGAGGCCACCTTTCCAACCCCACCTGATGGGAATGTGGAAACTGCAACTGCAAAGTCTACTGCTGGCTGGCTTGGCATAAGGAGAACTTCCTGGGTCATGAGCTTGAGAGCAAGAGCAAGGAGGATCTTTCCACCTCACCTCCTGGAGATGTTATTAGGGCTGTGACAACACCGGCTCCCTAACTCTTCCCCAGGGGAAGGCACACTGCAGTGAGGAAATAGGGTAACACAGAAGGCTGACATACCTGCAGGCTTTACGTGAGCCCTGTGTCTGTGCTGTGATGGATCCCCACCGAGAATCCATTGAGGGAGGTGATTTTGCCCCTCTACTCTGCTCTTGCGAGACCCCACCTGCAGTACTGCTTTCAGCTCTGGGACCTCCAACAAAAGACCTGTTGGAGCGAGTCCAGAGGAGGCCATGAAGATAATCTGAGAGCTGGAGCACCTGTCCTACAGGCTGAGACAGGCTGAGAGAATTGAGCTTGTTTAGCCTGGAGAAGACTCCAGGGAGACCTTAGAGCAGCCTTCCAGTACCAAAAGGGTCCTACAAGAAATCTGAAGACGGACTTTTTACAAGGGCACGTAGGGATAAGACAAGGGGGAATGGCTTTAAACTGAAAGAGGGGAGATTTAGATTAGATGTTAGGAAGAAGTTCTTCCCTGTGAGGGTGGTGAGACACTGGCACAGGTTGTCCAGAGGAGCTGTGGCTGCCCCGTCCCTGGCAGTGTTCAAGGCCAGGTTGGTCGGGGCTTTGAGCAACCTGGTCTAGCTGGAGGTGTCTCTGCCCATGGCAGGGGGTTGGAACTGGTTGATCTTTAAGGTCCCTTCCAACCCAAATCATTCTGTGATTCTATGGTGTGACACTAGTGAGCAGCACTGGTATTGCTTAACCCCAGACATACACTCATACTGCAGCCCAGTGGTGTGATCGTGATCCTGGAAATGAAGAAAGTCAAGCCAGATGACATTTCTCCCATGTCTAAACCACAGAAATACTCTGCTGTACATCTGGACTGTAGCTACAGAGTCATTCCAGTCCCACAGAAAGGATAAAATAAAATAGTTATTGAGTGGGTTTAAAACGGTTTTTTTCTTGAGACATTACCACATCCCTGTGTTGGAGACTCTGTTGCCAAAACTGTGAGAATATTTCTGCTGGTTTTAAACTGCCTACCTCTTAGTAGGAACTCAGTGAAAGTCACATCTGAAAGGTTAGTCCCTGTCTTTACTTTCGCATGTGAATCTTTAAAATTATCACAGCTGACTAGAAAAAGTCTTCTCATTTAGCACTGCCTCAGTTGTTTTTCCTGACTCCCTGAGAATCTGTTTCAGCAGAACTTGTTTAGAAAATGCAACAGTAAACTGCATTGGCAGAAAATGATGAATAAGACACGATAAACACTTTTAAATTGATTGAAAACTTGACTAAGCTGCTTACTTTCCTAATTATAATGCCTAATTAGTTGGCTTGTTCCATTCAGTCATGCAGCTTTGATAGCTTTTATTGTGCTCCAGAAGTCTGGGGCCTGAGATTTAAGCAAGCCTGTCCTAGATATCTAATGAACTGTTAATTTGAAATTAAAAACATTCTTAAACTGCTCTACTAGCAGTCACCTTCTGGACTGATACACAGAGCCAAAAGCACTGTGTAAAATGACTTCAAAACAGCCTCTGCTAGGACTGAGATACACGAGTAGGTTTCTGTCGCTCACAGAGTTGCCAGTGAAGTTACCGCAGCTTCACCAGAGAGAAGAGATGACATCCTGATGCTCAGTGAGACCCACTGGGGACCATCTTGTCCTCCCTGTACCACCTCCAGCGGTATTTCCTGGGCTGGTTCACTGGGAGAGCTTACTTTCACCTCCACTGGCCTACTGCATGGAGGAAGAGGACAGGCTCAGCAAGTGCAAGTTGGGCAGCCTGTAGTCTCACATTTCATCTACTGGCAGGCAAGAGACACACGTCCTGCTCCCCTTGGGCAGGAAAGGGAGTTGAGCCTCAGGCTCCTGTGCTCAGCAGCTGAGGTGCTGTGCAGACACAGGGAGCATCTGCAAGTGACTCTCTCTTATGCAGAACCTGATCTCCTAAATCAAGGTAATTTACACAACAGATTCTGGGCTCAGCCCAGCCTGTGTTTATCCAGACAACCGCTTGAACAAACGTTTCCTTCTGTTCTCTTCCAAGAGTTCCTGTATTCCTTACTGATGTTCTGGTTCCCGATGCAGCAGCTGACAGCCGTACCTCACACCTGGGCAGAGCTGGCACACTGCTGCCTACGCTTTCATTGAAAACAAAAACAAACCAAGAACAGTTTCACGCTATATGTCCTGCACAGCCTGTTGTTGCCACCAGGCAGAGGGATATCTTGTTCTTAAAACTGATTAAGCATTACTCATGGCTGAAGCAGTTACTGGCCATTGCTCTCTAGGATGAATAGACATTTTCCTGATGACACGGGATTTACACAGTGATCAAAATCTGTGTAAGACCTTGTTTTATTTAAAGCAGCCCACGTTACAAGGCAGGTAAGTCTTTTCCCTTCCTTTGAAGTGAAAGCAGCACTGGCCAAAAGCAGCTTTTTAACGTGGGGTTAATACAGAGCAAGAGAAGAGCAGCGTAAAACTTGCACGTGTCCACTTTCACCACCAACTTGTGAGAAGGGCAGACACAGTACTGCAAAGCTGACAAATTTGTTTAAAAGCCAATTAAAAAATGGATGTACAGCATTGTTTTCATTTAGGGCTGTACAAAGGCTCATCGATCCTGGAAACAGGATCTGTTTTCAACTGCTTGATACAGCACCTAGCTCCAGGCAGCTCACCACACACACAAGAATTCTTTAACCAGTATCATGAACATAACCCTGTATTGCCAGCAGCATTCAAGTTCCATGTCTTAACAGTCACATGAGGGAGGTTTCTTGTGGCTTGCAAAAATACTTCCTCCTACTGCTGACCAGTAAAACCTATTTCTGCAATGCGTGCTTTGAAACTACAGCTAGATGCACCCTCCTGCGTTGGGGTTACGCCTTCCCCAATAGAGATGGTCCCAGCTAACTGAGAGCCCCAAGGTGGCAATAGCATAAGCTCTAGCCTGTCTGGAGCAGCCTTTCAGAGACCAGTAGCCTCATTTAGGGGCCCCAACTGCAATTCAAGTGCAGTTTAACTTGCACAGAACACAGGAAGCAGAGGTTAATCTCACACCCTCCACACACTCAGAATCAAGCAGAGGTGCTCAGGTGGTCACCCTCAGCCCTGCAGGCACTCAGTGCACTTCCTGTGACTGTGGTACATTACATCATGCTCCACTTGTGAAAGAAAGTGTTTGGGTGAATTAGAGAATCTTTTATTAATTTGCATGTCACCTGAGAAGTGTATGTGAGAATTAAAGTCAGAACTACTGCCATGAAGTGAAACCACTATTTATTTTTATAAAAGGCAATAATTAAAACAAACCCTACCAGTGTGTACATTGTACACATTTGAATGACACTTACAAGAATGAAGTTTCCATATACAAAGACTACAAGCCCACACTGGTAAAGGATGCACACAAGCACATACATAGCTTCAAAGATGCCTCAACTGCCGATCACAGTACCAATTACTCTATGACCACACCTGCATAGATAGCACTTTCAGTATTAGCATCCACACTACTTTATTCCACTACAAACTGTACACAGAAAGCAAGAAGGAGTTTATTCAGAGCGCATATGTATCTGTAGACAGATTTTATTTGCTGGAATGATCTCTTCACTCTTCCGTTGCCATCTTCAAGAGATATTCTTTGTCAATCTTGAAGAGCCTCCACCCCTCCTCAGTGGACAGATCAGAGGCACCCCTTCTCTTGTAGAACCTGATGGATGGTTCGTTCCACTCCGCAACAAGGAAGTGCATACTGCTACAGCGGCACTTCACAGCAACCTGCAACAGCATGCAACACAACACGTTCCAGACACCCACAGATGATAAGCCTAGCAGGAACTGGTGGCACTACACAGCAACTTACTGTGTATCACCAGAGGTCATCAAGTCCATTCTGTCAGTCACTTCACCACTTGTGACTATCTAACACAATCTAGACAATGGTTTAAGCCATCTACTGTCCTGTCACCTCCTTTAATTTGAGTAGCCCTCATGCAGTTAGAAGGGCAAGGATAGTGCCTTGCCACATGCCCCCAGTTCTGCTTGTTTAGACTAAACACTTAAGACATACCTGACTCAAGTTCTTCAGAATTTCTGACCCAATGCCAAGTCCTAAAAAAGCAACAACAACAAAAACAAAAAAATCACCACTAAGAAACTTGAGTTTTAATTTTAAAGAAGCTCTAATAGGAAGCAACTAATGTAAATCCATAATATATACCTCTGTACTCAGCCATCACATAGAAATCTTCAAGATACAGTAGTTTTCCAATCCATGGATCGTAAGTGAAGTAATACATGGCAAAGCCCACAATGCAGTGTTCTGAAAAAAAGGGTGGAACTTCAGCTAGTCTGAATTTCAAAGGCAAAAATATTAAGTCTTACATATATGTTTAAACATACAGATTCTGTGACATGCAGACATTTGCTACTAGGTTAGAATTAAGAATGAAGTTTGCAAATAAGCACACAACTGAAAATGAGAGTTCTGACAAACTTGTATCGACCTAACAGAAGGCAGGTTGCCCAGGCCATACTTGGAGATCCTCAAAAGCACTATCCTAGTCAATGATGAACACACTGGTGTGCATACCCTACTCATTTATTGGCATTCCCATTCTGGAATACAAGTAAAAGCTTTACACAGCAGTCTGCAATCTAGACGATTGTCCCAACTCTGCCTCCTTAGCAACCAAACTGGTCTATCAAACTAAGGAACACTGATCCTTCAGTGTATATTCCTCAGTAAGCTCACTGCGTGAGAGGGCATGCTCACAGGCCACCCTTGCAGCATCATTTCCAGCACCTCATCTTGCACTTCCCCTGAGAACATCACACTATTTTCTTTACCTTCAGCACTGTAAAGTCAGGTAAGTAAAGCTACAGCTTCAATTATAACTCTGTGGCTCAACAGGGAAGAGAAACTAACTCTTCCAACAGCAGCCCACTCAAACCCAATCCTGGAGTATTTCAAGTATACCTTCCATAACACTCTGCACATACTGTAAGAGAAACGTGCAAACAGATTTCTGATCTACTGTCTTTGGTAAAGGTTTGGGAATCGCACTTGTCCCTGTAGACCTTACCTCATATTATGATCATCTATTTATTGTGTAACGGATCTTTTAGTTACCTCCCCGCCCATCCATGTACACAGAAGGGCCATGTACATGGCGAAGCTAGAGACTGTAACCTGAAGATTGGGGACAAATTAAAGAAAAAAATGTGATTCAACAGGATTACATAAAGGTAAGTCAGGGTCAAACAAGAAAAACCATTTAAATTAATTGGAGTCAAGTACATTATGCTACACCTGATCTTCCCATGCCTCCAGCATTAGCAACTACTCCAACTGAGTATCACTATATGTTACTACATTTAACAGTTAGCCTGTTCCTCCTACCCCAGTCCATTGGTGGAACCTTTAGTACGGTCAATAACATTAAGTATAAGATGCCTCCTGTGTATTTAGCATCTAAAAAGAAGTATCGGGAAGTCTTACCTTCAGATGACCACTGTTCTTTGGGCACTTCTGCAACCAGACAGTGGTAGAAAGGGTGCTCGCCAAAACCATCCTCAAGCAGCTCTAGAAAAGCAGAATAAATCAGCACCTGAGCTACAGATACTGCCACTAGGCTACCGACCCGGCGAGCAGAGGCCGCTTTTATACCTTTCTCGGTTAGCACCACTTGGTCCTCCATGTCCTCATATTTCGCCAGTTCCTGGAAGAAACAGACGCGTCAGCGGACTCTTCCCGCAGGTCCCCGCACCCGCTTCCCCATTGGCGGCTGCCCGCCA
>NW_009924973.1:37167-37534 GCF_000696875.1 Nestor notabilis | reverse complement strand
CGCAGTAACGCGGCGTCTCATAGCCCAGTGCCCGTCGCGCTGTTAGGGCGTCCACAAGCAGCGCCGGGGGAGGCGCCATTCTTTTCCTGAGGGTGAGAGGAGCAGGGAGGGCGCCAGAGCTCTCCGGCAGCTTTTCCTTCACACCGGAGAAGGCGGCTGAAGAGCCCGCAGGTGGCCGGGGGGAAGGGCATGGTTTACCCGCCACACTCAAAGAGTTCAGCTACCTCTGTCCTCGTGTAGTCGCTCCCTCCCTTCCCCCCAGGAGGTGGTACAACCCTTCCTGCCGGTGCGATCGCCGTTGGGATGGGGCAGCCGTTGTCGCGGCCTCTGCGGCGGGCGATAACGCTTTGTCATTCGGCGGAGCACG
>NW_009924973.1:0-37141 GCF_000696875.1 Nestor notabilis | reverse complement strand
CTGGCGGGAGCCGGCACCGGTAACACAGTATGGGCTGGGCTATGGTGCGGGAGGGGGCCGTTTAATGCGGGACACGAAACGATTTTGCTCCAGCTTCGAGGCGCTTTCGCGATGACTTTATTAAAGAAACTTCCGATGTGTTCTGCCGGCGAGCGAAGGGAGAGATCGAGAAGACCCGTTCATAAGGACGTTTAATATTACGTGTGGGAGAGGTTAGACATCAGCTTTCTACTGCTTTGTCACATCTCGTAAATGATAATCTGGCACAGGTGAACGTTGGTAATAGAGCAGGAACAGTTTCACAGTAAAACATTAACGTAATACAAATAGCAACACCTAAAAGCAGAGTTTTCACCTCAACATAGCAGGGGTACGTCCTGCTGTATGTGATTAAAAAAAAAGATGGGTAACCCCAAACATCAACCCAGCTGTCAGAGAATACAGTGACGTGTGAAAGTATCTCCTTTTAACTTAAGGTTTTGAAAAAAATATGTCCCAAAGATTAGGCATTTAGTATATCTAAAAATTACAGTGCTCACAGTAGCAGACCTTGTAATTTCACATTTGTAACGTGGAGGGGGGAAAGGGCATTAGGACTCATTAAATCGGAATTACGCCACCTAATGCTCAAATCCCATTTAAGCAATTACTACCAGACTTCAAAAATACTAGTTTTGTTAAAAACCTGTTAAAAGACTATTTGCACAAGTTTCATTTACAGTCTGTTCTAGAGACAGTTTCAGATAAATCAATAGACATCTGCTTGCAGCCTTGTTAAATCGTGCATCTAAGGTTTTATCTCCGGTAGAAAAGAAAGGGCTTCTCATATGTATCTATAACCAAAGAGCCAGACTTATCCCTTCTTCTATTTACATGCTTTCTCAAACAGGGACGTCTGTGTTGTGATTGTCTGTCAGGCACCATTGCTACAAATCCCATGTAAGAAAGCTCCCTTCTGAATTTAATCACCAGTGCTGTAATTCTCAACTATATGTAAGATGATGGGGAAAGAAGCAGCGCTTAAACTCCTCTGTATTTTTTTAAACAGTGTCACAAACAATTACAAGGCCAAAATACACAATATTAAATACAAAATCTAAAATTCAGTTGCTGGTATTCAGTGAACAAAACTGAAGTATACAAAATAGTTTTACAATTGTGCGTAAATTTGCAGTAGTTTTCAGAAGGTGCTTTTCCATTTTCAGCTAGTGGTTCATTGCCCAAGTGATCTTCATGTATACAAGTAACCAGTTAAAAAATACAATGCCTTCAAGAGCTAATGGTTCTTCAGAACTTTTTTTTTTCCCTGAAACATGACATCTATTGTAACAGCAGTAATACAGTAAAATAAGACTATACCCAAAACAACTCATCATCTTCAGTTGGTACCTCGTTTTTAGTATTGAAAAGGAAAAGTGACTTTAAGTTTACTTTGGATGTAGACATGTGAAAAGCACACTGAGCATTAGCTCACACTTCAAAAATTGTCAGGACTTGTCCTGGAGAAAACATGATGTAAAACAGGAAAAAAAATGGCAGCGCCAAGTATTTTTTTCTCCTTCCACATCCTATTGGCAACTGATGAAAGAACATGAAGATAATATAATTACACTGGAGTTCAAAAAGAGAATTTTAAAGTTGTAAAACTAGAGAGCTTTTGGCTGAGCATTTCCCTGAGTCTTCATTTTTTAAAAATTATACACTAGACATTATGTTCATAGAGTCTGTTACAAAAGGCTGGATTAATAAAGGCTGTTGAGCTATACTGGCAAAAGTTAGACACTTCTATTCTTAAAAAGCCTAAGCAAGAACTGCTGAGGAAGCAATTTAATTCTTCGGAATCTGGTATTTTTCCAAAGGAGAAGAGCAAACCGCACATTCTTTTGCATTAAGAATTTGATAAATTGAAATTACACCACATGACCCATGATTTGTGAACAAATATAACAGCGATATCTTTCAGGGCAAGAGCAAAACAAAAAAACCTCTGGGACTGTTACACAATTAAAAAAACTTTGGCTTTTATAATATTTCATGAGAAAATAGAAGGCACAACTGTGCATCAAAACTATGGTTTTGTATTTTAATCTGCTTACATTGTTTTCATCAGCGCATCAGACTTTCCGTAAGTCTTTACTGTAAAGATGTGGTTTAGCAACAGTAACGAGTTAGCTGTAATAAGCCTTCCATTTACCCTAAATGTAAGAAAACTATTGGCAAGAAGGCATCTTTGAAAAAGGTACATTCAGCAACAGATGAGTTCATGTCCATCCACTAAAACTTCACCATTCTAGCTCTACAGGATACTCTCCAGTGAGACATGCTGTGCAGTGACCAATCTTTCCAACACGCAACTTCTGGGTTTTAAGGCTGCTCTCATTCTCTTGCCTTGCTTTGATGCTTTCTTGCACAGATGACACCAGCCCTTCCACAGAAAGATAGACAACACTGTCTGCTCCTAAAGGAAATAAAGAGTTAATCAGTTAAAGCTGCAATACTGTACCAAATGCAGCACTCTTTGGAAATGCAGTCGCATTATGGTATGGACTGTGATGCCCAGTGGATCACCCTACTTAAAGAGAATGGGTGTGAAAAATTATCAGACCATAGTAAGCCTTGCCCTTCTCAAATTAGTGCAGGGAGCAACTCACTGAAATGCAGACTGAAGGTTCCGAGATGGGAACAAATGTGTCACACATACTGCAAAAGTAGAAATAAAGTCCAGGGTGTGTATTAAGACTCCCAGAACTCTGTACCGTTTCCCACAGTTACTCTGTAGTTTGGGTCTAGGTATAAGCAGATGTGTATCCCAGACTGAGCACCCATGACTACAAATACTGGGACTTCGGGGAGGGGAAGGCCACCATGTTAAGAAACAATGCAATTCAAAGGGATGTTCTTGCAGAGGAAGGTTTGATAGCCTTTTCATATCATTAGTTTTCTATTGTTTCACTCATTATTTTGTGAATAATACTTAAAGACTTGAAATATTTCAACGTGCCTTCACTGTAATTGTGGGGAAAAGAATGCATTGCAATACTATACTAAGAGTATTGAACACCTGAAATCAGAATTTACAGTTTTCTAACTGTAACTACAACTATGTGCTTAAAGCATTTTAAAAAAGTGTACTGCAGCCCAGTAGGCCATGCCTGTATAGTAGATCTCACTCACAAGCCTTCACATAACTCCTGTTGCTGATATCCTATGAAGAGTATGTTATTTACCCCATCACAAGGAACAAAAGCTGCTGGTTTTTTTGTTCTGCTGCAAAACATGACTCATTCTAGAATTTGAGAATGTTTTTGACATTCTTTGATGAGTTTTAAATGTAATTTATTTCAAAGTGAAATATATAATGCAGTTAAAATTATTTACATAAATTTAAATGTGTAGAAAAATCAGTGTGTGTTCACAAATTCCAAACATATTTTTATGAACACCTCACGAAAGTGAGAACTACATCAGATTTTCATTATAGGACAGATTTTCAGCACTTATTTTTTTCCTGGTGTTTTGCCTACTATAGCAAAGTTACCCAGAAGGAGCTTTAAGTATTGAAAAGTTTTGTTGTCACAGCTTATTTGTAACTTACGATTATGCAACTGTTCTAATGTTTTCTATTCTTTGGAGAAATATAATTCACTGTGTTAAAAAAAAGTTTGTAGCTAAATTGGTTTGATCTGTAGGGTACTCACAATGCAGAACTTAGTCTATCAGCATGGCGATTTTTTAGTCAGTTTTGTCACTGTTGCCTTTATGTGTTGTGCTTTATTTCAATGTGGACAATAAAATACTTAGAGGCGAAAAGTCTCTTAGAAAAAGGAAGAGTAGCACTTACCTATATAGTTTGCAAGATCATGAAATTCAGGTCTGTTGGCAATGAGTTCTTCTTTAGTTGGAATGTTTATTCCCATGTAACAAGGAAATCTTATGGGAGGTGAAGCCACACGGATGTGCACCTGAACAAAAATAGAGTTTCAAAGGAGACTGCTGTGGTGAAGGTCAGCAGACCATAATAAAACAGTGATGACCCAGTTAGGCAAAATAACCGTAAAGAACAGGACCCAGCACTGCATGGGAATCACAGAAGACGTAAAAATAAGATAAAGGTTTTTTCAGATGCTAACATAGCAGGAAAGACAGTTTTAGAACTTATTTTACAGCATTTCCTTATAATAGTAAAAGGTTCCAAACTGATTTTTTTCTTCTGTGGTGTTCAGTCCTTGATGCACATGTTTTGGTTTACAAAATCAAATATACACAACATTTTTTCTCCAGTGAGAGACTTGCACACTCCATTTCAATTAAAAAATCTTAATCAATTAAACCCAGTGTGCTCTGGTGACTTAAGGCATGTATTTAAGTACGTGGTTGTACTTAATGCAGTACCACAGGTCACACGTATGTCAGGAATACTACACCAATACTTGATTTTCTGATCTTAACTAATTTGTTTTCCATTCTCTCTTTATTTGCCAGATAGTGCTTCATGAATGGAGACTTGTTCCTCCCCCTTAATGACCCCAAAATCAGTCATACAAAAGAAACGCCTTAATCCATCATGGGCATCCCTGCCCGTGGCAGGGGGGTTGGAATTAGATGATCTTGAGGTCCTTTCCAACTCAAATCATTCTATGATTCACAATAAACATGCACTAGCCATTGGTTTTTTGCACACTTGCCCTTTTAAATAAGGAAGCAATATGTAGTACAAACGAAGATCGGTGCTTTACCCTCCTATCAGTCTTCTGTTTACATCTGTATTATGCTAACTGAAAATTAACTTACCTCTTTGGCTCCTGATTCTCTCAGTAGTTTTATTATGGGTGAAATGGTATTGCCCCTCACAATTGAATCATCAATGATAACAACTCGCTTGCCTTTAAAATTATCAGACAGAACGCCAAACTTCTTTGCAACACCAAGTTGCCGTAACCTCATATTTGGCTGGATAAATGTTCTTCCTACATAACGATTTTTACAGAGTACTTCAACATACGGTAGTCCACACTGTAAACAGGAGACAGTTAAACAGAATTACAATCTAAGGAACTAGTTATTCTCAGTTACTGTTACTTTAAAGCAAGCTTAGGACTTAGTATGACTTCACAGTAACCAAAAAACTTTGAAATACCTTAGTATAGTGGAATAATGACAGAAAAAACAAGTGCAGATGACTCAGTAGGAGTACTGGGCATACTCAAGATATAAAGCATTATCAATACAAAACTAATGGCTCATAACATTATACTCCATTACAAAAAGAGATCATTGTAAATATGCTTGGGGGGAAAAAAAGGCAGGTTAACATATACCTTTTGAGCGTAACCAAGTGCTGCTGGGGTTGCAGACTCTGGGACAGTGCTGACCAGGTCTGCTTCCACGGGTGCTTCAATAGCAAGCTGCTGCCCACACCTTCTCCTGACTGAGTACACCATCTGACCTAAGAACAGCAAGAACTGTTTTTTCCTGGTGTGCATAATTCAGATTTCCTCTCAGTTTGCTGTACAAATTTATCTGGCAAGTTGCAGGCATATAAGTCAGTGAGAAAAGCTCCACAACTAGTAACAGTCACTCACATAAGGTCATTTTTTATTTTCTTTCATAATGTCATATTCTAACATTCACATTCATATCACTACACAGAGAATTAAAATTCAGTTTGCCTCAATTGGGTAACTAAAGGTCCTGTGGATGTTACAAAATGTATTTAAAGGGGAAAAGAAGTAGAAATTATGCCTCCCTGTTCATAACGTGCATATTCTATTTTTAGGCTGTTTTTTACAGCAGCCAAAGTTTGTGTAATCCTGCTGTCTGCCTCTGCCCACTTACTAACTTTGAATCAGCTGGCAAAATTTACCCCAAACTTAGTAAAGGGATAAGAGGCCTCAGAAGCTTCCAAGGTCATAAACAGAATTTGCAGCACGGGAAGGAACTGGAGGTACTGTGATGAGGCACAGCAAAGGGTACAGCAGCAGTACTAAGGAACGTAAGAAGTGAAGATATTGAAGGGTAAGAGGATAATGGAAAAAGGGATGTGGGATGAAACTGGCTTTATGAGGGTGGGGAACTGTATTGGACCTACAGATGGCATGTCCATAGAAAGAAAAGAACCTATCCAACGTTCTTTGTTGGATAGGTATGAGAGTCCTGTCTTACATCTTTGTCAGTGAGACAATTTTTGATGGCTTCTACTGAAATAATAAAAGCATTAGACTGACAACCCCAAGTACTTAGATAATGCATAGGTTTGCAAGTTATATTAAAAGCATCTTCCTGAAATAACCCTTTCTTATGAAGAAAAAGCCAAAATAGGTTTGTTTTGGTTTGGGTTGGGTTTTTTTTCAGATAGTATTTCAGAAGTTTAATTTTAAAAAAGCATTCCAAGAACCAATAAAGTTCCTTTCTCTCAATAAATAAAGTTCTCTCACTTTTAAGGGATATTTCCTCTACTTTTATCATGTCTGTGGTGCTTCATCCCTTCCATAGGAGTAGCCAGGCAGCCTGACTGAAACCATACACACAGCCAGGAACAGGAAGGTGGTGCAAGCTCATAGTCACTGGTACTCTGCTATTATCCCAGATCCTTTCCAGAGTCATTGTTTTCCAGGGTAACATCACCCACTGTTTAGGAAGGAGCTCTGTACGTTACATCTTCTTACCTTCAAAAATACTGTCGGGTCTTGCAAAGTAAACATATTCAAAGATGCAGAATGCTGACGGATCTCCTTCAGGTCTTGGTACAACATCCAGTGTCTGGACATCGTATCTGGATATTTTCACAATCTCTCCAGGAAGGACCTCACGATAGTACCTTGAAAGAGAAATACATAGCATTTAGAAATGTCCCGAACCTGGATGGTGAGTTTTGAAATATTAAGAAGATTCAACTGACAGGAACATCCTAGCACAATAATTTGCTTCTATCTTAGAATGTGAGCTGGAGTTTTTTAAGACCAACACACCAAGACAAGTGAACTTTACTAAACCAGTATGAATTGATACCCAAAAGCAGTAAATTAATTCTTAGTACCTGAGAATACTGGTATTCTTCCTATATGTGAGATGTACAATACTCAGTCTAGTACAGGCTTCACTGAGATAAAATATATTTTAATAATTTAGTCCTGGAGCAATACTAGAGGACTTTTCTGTGTAAGCTAATTAACATTATAAAGCAATATAAAAAAACTGAGAATGACAAAAAGCTAACTGGAAATTACATTCCAATTCTCCTATCTGAAGAAATATGGAATAGTATTAGGTTTATATGTTACAATGTTTAACCTTATTAAACATTTTTCTGGATCCTTTAGTGAGTCCTTGGGTGGCTATTCTACAATTTCAATCTAATTCTATCCCAAAACATTGCAAATATCAGAGGTGAGCAAATCTGTGATTATTGACTGGTGAAATACTAGCATTAGCAGAGAGCAGCATTGGCTACACAAGAAATTCAGACAAAATTGCTTTTTTTGAAAACCTACAGGCTTTTTTATGGTCCTACACTTCAAGCTTCTCTTAACAGAGATTTTGACAAGTTTCAGAAAATGATTATTCTTATCCATATGTGGAATAAATTGTCCCAAGCCAGCCCCTGTTACCAACACCTTGTACTTCCTACAGAGACAGGGTAGAGGTTCCAGCAAGAGAACACAGACCACCACACCTACAATAAAACACTCCAGAATGGAATAAAAGACTTCTAAGGTGCTGTCATGTTGCTGCCTGATTTTGCTTGACGTAACTATTTATTTGGTAGCTGTGTTCTTAATGCAATTTTTCACATTTCTTTTTTTTAAGAGGATCCAACTTTTCTTATTAGTCTAGTCCCAAAATGCACATTCTTATATTGCCTGATTAGAAAATTTAATATGCTTCCTCCTAATCTTTCTTGCTTTAATCATGTTCTAGTTCACAGTTGCCTTCCAATCCAAATCTGTGGTCTCCTGAAGAGCCTCTTACTTTTCTCTTTTTGTCCAGAGAAAGTATCACATATTTCTTTTCAGAGGATCTTAGCTAGAGAGGTAACGTGAACGTCACCTCATGTTTTGGCTCTGACGGATGTTTGCACATATGGAAATAGTTTCAGGTGCCCATCATTTTTTCCAAACAAGAAGTCTGGCTCATCAGACAGCATATGCTACAGTTCAGGTCAGTCCAGCCTGTGAGCTACCAATGTAACTTTTCTGTGATTGAAGAATTATTTCATAATACGATTCTGCTGCAAACATGTCTAAAATTAAAAAGTTATATGCTAAGCAGGTTTAATGCAGCAATTAAGAGGCATTTACTTTAAACAGTGAAGTTGTCTTTATTGTTACTTTCTGAACAATTCTTTCTGAATTCTTCTTTTACATTAAACTGTTCAAGATAATTAACTGGCAAAAAAGAGCACTGGCAAAAAACCCCACCAACCCTCCAAACAGTCCAACAAACTATTCTTTGATGTCTTTCATATTGTAATAGGTTATGATATTTGGCAATTAGAAGTTTAATGTTTAATCACTGCCTGAGGAGAGCTTTCGGATAAAGTGAGAAGTATGGCACTTACTCTGCACCGATAGACAAAAAGCTACAGGATTCAGAGGAGACTACCCATCCTTCTGTTTCACTGTTATCTTTTCCTGAAATGAAAGATTTCAGTTAGAGTCAGTCCACAATTCTTGTTACCATCATGCCCCCCCTCCCCCATTACATTTCTACTGCAGTATCTGGGTTGTTTAGGTTGCCAACTGCACAATTAAAGACTACTATAATTTATAATTAAAAGGTATAGCATACCAAAGTTTCTGTAATACTGTTAAAAAAAACCCAAAAACGTACTGAATTGTGTCACACAGGGTAGGAATGTGTGTTTGCTCTAAAAAAGTTTTGATAATTTTTCTTGTGGTTGCAATTACCAAGTTTTGTGAAGGTAGAGGAGCATTTACTACTTTGCCTTTAACTTACTTTATTTTTATACAAATGGATTCTAATCTTACTTCGTGGAAAATGTTGATTTGCAGGCTAAACAGGACACACAGGATTTTCCCCATAAACTGCTCTGTTACCATACTACCTGTGACTGGGAGTGCTTGGAATTTAGGAATACATTGCCAATAATCCAGCACTTTCATCCACCTTACTACAGAAGAAAGGAAGAAACCAGACTTGTTTCTGGACTGTACAGGGCCCACTGGCTGTAAGCGGCCCTGCCTGAGCAGGGAATTTGGACCAGATGACCTCCAGATGTCCTTTCCAACCCCAGCCCTTCTGTGATTCTGTTCATCCCTGCTTTCCTGTTCAGTTGATTAGATGTTAATTACATTTTCACAAATACTCTGTTACAGTTGGGCTTCCTAATACTGACACTGACATCAGTCTTCTAGGATTCTGTTATGTCAGTGCTTTCAGGCACAAACTATATGAATATGAATATGAATATGAATATATGGTTTACCTTTTCCATTCATGTCCCCTACTGGAATAAGGCGACCAATGCAGAGTGGGCGATTTCCATATGGATCACGTACTGCATAGATTATGTCTTTATGCATTATTAGCAATGAATATGAAGTTGGCGTTTCATTCATTAAATTTTTTATTCTGAAATGAGACATAGGTGAACATAATCTTGTGTCACACAAACAGCTGTGTGCATTTACAGCTGCGTATCGAGCAGAGATTGCTGTTCTTGGTTCCGAAACCCACCCTCCTCACCTTGCCACCCAGTCGGCTGTATCATCATTTTCTAGAGGAGGTGTGAAAGCCAGCAGCTGGGTGATCAGCTCACTGTCAGAACCGGTTGACAGTCCTACACCATGCCGCATAAGCTTTTAAAGACACAAACCAAAAGGGTTAACAACATTCAAAAGAAAAAATATAAAAAAATCCCACATAACATGCTCAGATTTTAATTAAATACCAAATCATTTACAATCATGTAAAAGATTCTCCACTCTCCATCCACATTTCCTCACCACTGTTTTTTTTCTCCCATCCATTTATACCCTTGCAGCTCTGATTAACGATGGACTAGGTTCCTTTGGGCATTCCATACATTTGCCTCGCTTCAATGCAAGAATATTAACTCTTGGATGGAACGTATCACAGGCATGATTTCACAATGAAACATCTGCTAAATTTTAATTTGCCTTTTTAGCACATACCCTTCCAGCCAAACACACCCTCAACACTTGATCAATAGGAATGTGACCATCAGTCTAGAGGATTGGTGAACTGTCCCCTAAGACATTAAAAATGCCTCCCCTCCCCTCGGGATTTTTTTCGCCCCAAATGATCTATTTGGGGTCTCACTACCCCAAGCAGTTTGGCATTAAGGAAAAGTCACAGCAAATTTATTGGAGATACCAACCTTCCTCCTGAGTTGTACAGCATTTGTTAGCTCCCCGTTGTGCGCCACAGCAATCTTCCCGTGAAGAGTCTCTACGACAAACGGCTGGCAGTTCTGCAGCTCAGAAATCCCTGAGGTGGAGTACCGTGTGTGCCCAATACCGAGGTTGGAAACATACAGCTTCTTCAGGCTTTCTGCATTGAAGATGTGATTTATAAGACCCATTCCCTTTAGGAGAAAAAAATAAAAGTTCTGTTTGGTTTTGTTTTCCTGGCAATTCCCTAATTTCTCCTTATGTTTGTTTTTAAAGCAAGCAAATTGAAGAGAAAGGCAAGTACCCAGAAAGACATGGGACAGAAAGAAGCTGAGTAGGTGTTACAGTGATATATCAGATGCCATTACTCTGTTTTTTAAATAAAGCACTACACATTTTTGTGCTGAGGATTTTCATGGAACAATCTCTTACTAAAAATACATCTTCTGAAAAACACTGCCAAAACAAACATGTTGTTTAAAAACACCAGACAAAAAGACTGACAGAAGGAAATTCTATGTAGAGAATATCTTTTACAAGAGAACAGTATATTGGATTTACTTTTATACTGGGTCCATGATAATTTTTATAGATCCCACTGTCATTCTTGCCAATGTCAGAAGTAAAGCTTTCTCAAGAGATGTTATTGTTTACTTAAAACAGATTTTTCATATAGCCAAGTTGCCTTCTGTGTAAAGCAAAAATGCATCAAAATTTTTTAGTCAGCCAGCAGGAGCTTTTGGCAACAAGTAATATGTGGAGGCAATTTCCTAGCAAGAGTAGTCTGAAAAAAACCAAAGAGAGTAGAAATTAAGACTGGGTTCCAGGCCCTCCTTCAAACTCCTGCTTCTGCTGCTGCCTGGGGGAAACACATCCTTCTATACTTGGTTTCCCTGTCATGTGTGGTAATTGTGATATACACAGTAGTACACATAACACTCCTCTAGGACCTTCAAAGATACATAGGAGAGGTCCAAAGCTGTGAAAGGTTCATAACTTGTGCTGTAGGTCCAACAACAAGAGAGTGGGAATAGGACAGGAAGGAAAGAAATTGGTTGAACCGTTTTCAGAGCTCAACCAAGAAAGCTTAAAGGAAGTTCAGCTTTAGGGTATTTTCTGCTGTGACTGCTATGGAGTTGGAATACCAAGAAGCTGTGGTTACACATGTGGTTTTACGATACTTACTATCATGTTAAAATGTTATTGCCTCAAACAGTAAAACTGGTATAGGTTTGCTTTAATGATTCAACAAACTTTATGCCGAATAAATTACCATCTCCTGTCTCACAGATGAAATAAATGTAGTCTAAACTCTGTGTTATGTGCTCTTATATATGTACAGAAATGCAATCTTGCACTCCTATTTTACTTGGGCCAACTTTATCCTGACAGGAGATCTGACAGGTCTGGTCTTAATGGATGTAGCCAAGTTAAGCAGAGCAATAGCTTAAACAAGCAATGCTGCTTTAAACCAGATTTGGTTACACAAGTACATAATCTTTTAATTGCTGTTTGAAATATTCCTCAGATTTAGACTGAGCTGGTGTGGGATGGTGAATGTGAATTACACCAGCATAAAGAATTCCCAATGAAGACAATCTTATGACTGTATTATACAAAGCTGCTTTATTATTCTGCATATCCAAGTGTGAAACAGTCAGTCAGTCTTTCTCCTCCCGACATTGCTATGTCTATACAAGAGATTTAAATTTTTCCACAATCTGAGCTAGTTAATACAGTACAACAATAATGCTTTCTTACACAAGTCTAGCTGAAAGTCTCTGGCAGACAAATCTGGACAAGTCCTTCTGGGAGATTTTAAAACAACAGATTAATGTCCTTTGTCAAGGGCTATTAATCTGTGGTCAAAGGCTGGCAACAATCAGAAGGGAACACATACCCATGCCTTGGGTGTTCCAGTTCATACTCTGATATACTGCCTTAAGCTGTTGACAAAAGTGAGTAAATTGAAACAGTGACAAGCAGGCATCTTTTCCATTGTGTTGCCTCTGCTATGAAGAAGAGTCAAACGGCGTTTGGAGGACAAACAGGTACAGCACCATCTTAACTGCTGACATTTTTATGGACTAGTTTACAAGTCCGAGTCCTAAATATACTTTCACCAGAGTAACAGACCCAAATGTTTGTTACATTAGCACCACTTCCAGTCATGTAAACTGTACTCCACAGGCTCTTTGTTACACTGTGGTTATTACAGTTTTTTAAAAGAGCTTTAGCCGACAAGCATATTGCAAGGATGGAAGAAATCATCACATGCTCTGCAACTCTTAAAATATCAAAGCTGATACGATGATAATAGTCAATTAAATTCTTAGCATAACAGCTAAACGTTGCAGCTCAGTAACATGGAAACACTACAAACTATCACCTGCTGGAAGTTCATTCTGAGAAGCACTTTCTACTAGAGGATTTATAAAGTAGCCCACTTTAAAGGGAGCTGGAATTCCTGTAAACCTTATGGAAAGCTGAAACCCAAGCAGGAACAGGAATGAAGAACAGATAACACGCTGCTGAAGTTGAGAAAAGCTGCATTCAAAAGTGTGTGTGTGTGTGAACCAGGCTGTAAGTAACATATAAGAGGGGGGGAAATGCCTGAAGAGGTGAGAAACATGATGCCTGAAGAGACAAGATTTTGCACGATGCATTGAGCAGACATGCATAGGTACACATGCTGATGCAGCAAAGCGGTTCTTAGTCTTGGACTGATTTGAACAGTCTTGATTAATCTTCCCCAGAGACCTCTCTGGTTGTGAAGACAAACTGCTTTTTGATTGTGGTTAGAGGGGACACATCAAGAATTTCCCCATGGTTATTTTGTGATGTAGTTTTATTTCCGATCCTCTCCTCTTCCAGGATGGAATAGGCTGATTATTATTTTATTCCTGATTACTATTCAATACAGAATGATCAGAAATATCCCCAGAGCAGGCATAATCCTTTAAAGGTTATAGCCATTTTATGTCTTTTAACATTCCCTGGGATTCTCAGCTCAAGAATGAATGGAGACTATCTTTTATTCTGCTTATTTTTACCTATGGGTAAAGCTGCCACTTCCCTGACTCTCACTACTGCAAGAGTTAGTTCTCCATTTGCCTGTGCATAGCCTGTAAGTGTATTTCTTTCCTCTTCATCTCAAGTTGCATTGCTGCTATTCCAGCTCCCCAGAGTTAACACCTTGGGTGTAGGGTGACTTTGGTAAGTAGTTTTTGTGACATCAGGAGGATATTGCTAAAGGATAACATTGGCGTATTCGTTTTAAACATGCACTTATGGCAGAAATCACACAAATAACAATTAAATACTATCACTGACAAAACCAAAACAGTCCATCATAACATGTTACTTTCTAATTATTCTGCTTCCTAGCTGAAACAAACCTTCACACATCTCGGTTTGGCATCTACAAAACATTAATTTACATTTTACCTTGTGCACTTTGAATGCCTGGGATGACTGTCCATCACTTGTCACAATTCCAGCACTCTCCTGGCCCCTATGGACAAAATAAAATTAACATAAAGCACTGAATTGCTGAGAATTAAATACTTGAACATACAGTGGATTGGTGTTCTTTCATCTATTCTTTACAATATGAAATTTCAATGTAGGCCTATTGTTGTTTTATTTTACAGGCTTGTAATTACAGCTGGTTTCCTGCCCATGTTATGCTTCATTTCAAAACAGTCACATAAGGTTTCTGCCTAAGCCCACTGAATTTAGCAGGAATCTTTCCACTAATAAACACTGGCTCAGGCTCTTACTGCAGTCCTATTTCAGTGTGGGCATAAAATAACAGCAGATGCTTAATCTTAAAAGCCACTTTGCAGTGATAGTAGTCTAGGCTGTAGTAGTATGCTCAACAGCTACTCTATTTCTGCTTTGGGTGGTGGTGGGGGAGGTAGTAAGAAACGGATGGTTTTGTCTAGGGAGTGCATTATGTCTTCCACTGATCACCTCTGCAGAAGCTTTTGCGTTCTTGCCTTTAAGAAGACAAGCTCGCATTTACACCTCTAAAAGCTATATGTATGCTCCAATAAAAGCATTTGAGCACATAAACCTAGCATTGGGCATCACAGCTTCTGAACTCAAGCAAAACAAGTCTGGTGTACAGTGTCACTGCAAATGGAAATACTTCTCCTACAGATCACCCTTGGGCTGGCAGCTGCGCTTTACTGCTCAGAAGAGCTGTATCAGCTGGAATGACAGCGTTTTTCCAGCTTGCTCCCAGCCCTCCCCAGGCCTATCTGGGCTCCCCAAGGCTGTGCTGCTGGAGGCAGGCAGAGCGCTGCACGGCTGCCCAAGGCTTATATTTCAGTCCCTATCCATTGGAAAGGTATGCTTTGCAGACTGGATTGTTTGTGGGTGACAGTGCAGACCACTCCATCTCCTGTTAAAAGGCTTCCTGGAGAAAGGCAGTGTGTTACCTCTAAGAAAACTGCCCACTGTGCCTGTAGCCCTCTTAAGGACTTCGGTGGGCTAGTGAGCTCCCATCCACCCCCATAATAACGACTAAAAAGCAAACACGTTTTTTCTTTAAAAAGGAAACAGAGTATTTTTAGAATATCAGACAAAGATGCTACTTGTGCATTAGACTGGTTTAACTCAGCTGAAGTCACTGGAATTATTTAGTATAAGCAAGAATATAATTGGGCACAAAAAAATCTATGGAATGGATACTAAGGTACAACTGACTGTGCTCACTGTGAATCTTTTCCAGCTCCTAAAATTGGCCACTAACGGACCTAAAATGGATCACTAGCCCCAGTTGTACGTAAACCAAATTTTAAAGAACATTTGCTTACAGAAAGCAAAACAAAACAAGCTTCACACATATCTGAATGAATTTACCCTGTTATTGACACAGACCTTCAAGAGAAAAATCAGAGATGGAGGACATTCTTAAACCCATTTATTTTAACTCAGGAAGATGTCTCATCTATAAATGCAAAGATAGGTAGTAAACTTTAAAGACTGATACACAGCATTCAGCAACTTTTAATTCCAATGTCAATATTACAGGCAATTTCCATTTAAATACTGGCACTGTCCCTTTAAACATCAACAAAATTAGCAGCAAGAAAGAGGGATGTTAGAAAGAGGGAGGCAAACATCCTAGCGAAGGTCTATGGCGAGTCAAAGGCCCTTGTCAAGCCATTGGGTTATGCCTTTCACGTAATGCTAATGAAACAGAAGGAAGCTCAGTATCATTACCACAAAGTGCACACAATTCTATCAATTCAGCCAGATTTTGAAGAATGCAAGTTTTTTATTAAACATCAGTAATAACCAGTGAATATTAGTGCTTAAAATGGGCATATACGACCCCTGATTCAAAGCCAACTGAGAACAAACACAAAGCAGGACGACCCCATCCACATTAGTGTCGTGTCAACCACTGCAGCTTGTTCGGCAGCTGTGTTCCACGGTTTCCAGCTGTTATCCCGCAGGAGGCGGGAGCTGCCGCCGCGCCCACCCCACCAAGGGCGAGCTTTTACCCCGGGGGGGGGGGGCCCTGCCGCAGCGCCCACCCCACCAAGGGCAGACACGAATGGGTTCTACGAGGTTCTCTTCATGTGTGTGTTTGTGGGTTTATTTTAAGGCACAAGACAGCATGACCCTCTATATTCCCTGTGTCCTGGGAATAGAGAGGACAGCGTTGGCAGGGCAGCCCCTTCCCCCAGAAGGGTTAACACCACTCCACCACAAAGCCCCAGCGGCTTCTCCCGCGGGATCCAGCGCCGAGCCCGCTTATTTGGCAGTTTCTCAAGTTACTCCCCTCAGGCAGCTTGAGCCAGTAGAACTAGATCCTTTCATCTCGGCAGAGCTAACTGACAACCAGCCGCCTGGTTTCCTAGGAAACAAAATCTTGGCTAGAAATAGTGAATCATTTCCAGGTCACTTTCAACATGGAGAGTGGAGCAGGGAAGCATTGGACTGAGGAGGAGGTTAAAGCCTTGTTAAGCGTCTGGTCAGAAAAAAACATCAGAAAGCAACTCCACGGCACCCTGAGGAATAAAGGGATATTTATCTACATTGCTAAGCGATTGCAGGAGTTAGGAGTTTGCAGGGATTGGAAGCAGTGCCGTGCAAAGTATAAAAACCTCAAGTATGAATACAGAACGGTTAAATATGCCCACAACTCTGGGGATGTCTCTAAAACCATGAAGTTTTTCCATGACCTGGATGCCATATTGCGATACGAACCCGTCACACAATTAGCGGCAGAAGAGAACGGCAGGTGTTCTGCAACTGAGACGCAGCTGAACACGAGCCCCACAGCCGAGAGCACGCAAGGTAAAAACCTGGTTTTTTGCTTCTATTTCTTTCTCTTTGCTTGAAACCCAAAGGGAACAAAACCGAAGCCCGAGTTTGCCGCTGGAGCCGAAGCGGAGGCTGCGCAGCCCCGACAGCACGGTTAGAACTGACTTGATGCGCTCCTCAAGCAGGGGAATAAAATGTTAGCACCCACCAGTGTTGAAGTCTGTAAATACAGCGTAATTCTGGCAAAATTATGCTAACGGCTTGTGTTGCAGCCTCGGAGAGTACTGGCTGGTGTCAAGGCTCCTGCACCTGGTTGAAACATTGCATTAAGAAAAGCAGTTTTCTTTCCGTTTGCAGCACTTTGGAAGCGGGTTTTGTAGAGCTGCAACTCAGGTGTAAACTTAAAGATTCAAGGCTGAAACTGTCGTGAGGTTTTTTTAAATCGTTATTTGTGTTACAAGTGAAATTTAGGATTTTTGTTCTTATTTCTCTGTAACTGAAAACTTACATATGATGACTGAAGGTAAATTAAATGAATTTGTAAGCAATTCAACTTAAATATTTGAGAAAGAGGGATGTTTAATAACGTCTCAAAAAATTGTAATATAGCAAGGGAGGTAAAAAATAATCAAGTTTATCAGACTATTTTGAGGCAAACCAAATGAATACAACTGCTTTTGTTCTGAAAGGGTTTCTACCAAATTATTTGCATCTCTTGTTTTATTCAGCCCTCTCTACATACGCATTTAAGCTGTGCTTAACATTTCATTAGGGTCAATCTGCTATTTGACATCACTCAGATCTCCTTGTCTCATTCTAAATGTCACTGAAGCATAAGCCCCAATAATAGTTGTAAGTACTAAAATAACGTGGCTAAAAAGAGAAACTAAAAGCGTAGCTGTTTGTTCCCACAATATGTGGTGATTTACATTAATTAAGATTGTGAATCTTTTATAAGAAAACAAAAACCTCAACATTAGTATCAGAGGAGACTGTCAAAGGCACAGAAAGGAGCTGGACATCTGACTGGCTCTAGTACGTTTCCGCGTCTCCCTCGATCATACTGTTTTACAGGTCTGAGTAAAATAAATTGCCATTTTTCTTGTCATTGTTTAGCTTAATGGAAAGCCTGACCTTAATTTCTCATCGCTAGCAGAAAGCCTCTGATCTGTCAAAGTCACTTTAAATTAAAATGGCAATTTTACAGTATTTTAACATGTGCTTTCTGCAGTGTATTGCAATCCAATTTTTATTTTTAAACTTGGAGAACCGAGGCCAATACAAGCTGTTACATGAAAATAAGACAGTGTCCTTCATGTGAGGATCTGCCCTTAGATTACCGTCTGTGTTTTAATGTAGTTTGCACCAACTGCTAATCCCAATTCACATCTGCCTTAGTTCTCTAGCAAATTTAAATCAGAAAAGGTTAATTTCAGTTGTGAATCCCACACTACAATAGGTATTAAAAAAAATTACTCCTGGGTGAGACACACCTAATTTTGAAGCATTAGGACAGTCTGGGTCTGAAGGTGGTATAATTAAATATAACTCTTAAATGCACAAGCATTTCTGTTCCTCCTTTAAAACAACACAAAACAAAACCCAAAATGAAACAAACGGATAAACAAAAATGTAAATGCAACTAACAGTAATAATGCAACACTAATGGCAAGAATTTAAATGCAAAGATTTTCACAACAACCTAATTCAGCCACAAAGAAAACACACTAAGATAGAAATGTGTCCTACAGCTATGCAGAATGCATACAACCAGAACAAGGGGCAGAGAGAGCAGCTGTGAACATCAACTTTCTTCATTTAAGAATACAGGTCGGGCAAGTAACTGGAGTACTAGAGGCCCAGTCCTTGTCCAACTGCAGTCGGAGTTGCACTGTCTGCATAACCCAGTACTTTGAAGGGCACTTGTAAGGCTAACATGGCATCTGTGGCTCTGCAGCTGATGCTCACAAGTTCTTCTGTGGGGGCAGATCTGACAGTGTTGCTCCCACAGAAGGGAACATAATTCCCTATATTGCTCTCACGGAAAGGAACGAGATTCCCGGCAGAGGCAAAGGCAGCCCACTGCGACTGCCCCAGCAGTGGACCTGGCTGCTCCCCCTCGCGTCTTCGGGAGGAAGGGGCTGCTTTAATGTGGGTATCATCATCCCTAAGGCAGGCAGACCAACGTACATTTCTGTCCCTGCAGGTTCCCTCCTCGGCTTCTCCCTTTCAACCACAGAGCCTTACAGGAGAGGAGGGAAAAATGGCCCTCCCCTCTTTAAAGGGATGCCGAGACACCTCATTTTGACAAAGGTGGAGGAATCAAGGAGGTCTAGGCTTGTGACTTGGGTAGCAAGAACAAAATGCTGTCATCAGACTAAAAGCTGTGCCGAATAATACTGTCCACCATGCATGAATCATTTAGTTTGAAGAACTTGGTAGCTATACTAATTTGTTTTGTTTAAAAAGCATGACAAGGGACAGGGCATGCTCCCAAAGAAATGACTGTACTTTTACCATTCTGCACAGCCTCAGTGGAAATACTCATATCCATCCTTAATGTAAAGCTACAAGCGCTCCTTTGTGTTTGATTTGCCTGATTATCTCAACTACTGGGAGATTGTTGGGGAGGGGGAGGAAGGGTTAAAAATAGACTACTTTTATGGGACTGAATGGTATTTCTATAGTGTTTCCCTGAGTTTTTTCTTCATATCTGGTAAAATCAGTTTTCTTTTGAAAGTGTGATTGAAGAAATTAATACTAAAAATCACAATCAAATCTAAGAAAGTGTGATTGAAGAAATTAATACTAAAAATCACAATCAAATCTAAGAAAGAGGTGTCTCAGGACAAACGTGGTAGCAACACACATGCCAATTCCCAGCTCTCTCATGGGAAGATGACACTTTGCATAAGCACAGTCAGCAGGGCAAGCCAGAGGTGTTCATGTTGTCCTCCCAAAATACATGTTTTCAGAGGCAGAGTTGTAGCTTAAATACTAACTAAAACAGGTACAAGTCAACGTCTTCACCTGTCTTAAAATGTAATTTGTGTATTATCTCAGTAACCAACAACAAATAAAATCCATGTGAAGTGATGGTGCACTATGAAAAATGGTATCTTTCATTAGAGTTCAAATGAATGACCTTTCCATTTCATTAACCAGTTTTGCTTGTTTCAAGTTAAATCAAGTATTAATAAATCAAGTACATGATTTACAAAAGTTAAGCTCACCTACTAATTCATGTTAAGTGACTTAACACTCTTTTATATTTCTCTATGTTTAAATATTAACTCACTGGTCACTTTCGTTAACCTTCACTTTACCATAGAAAATGCAGAAACATTACCAAGCCTGGGCAAAAATGCATTAGCAGTGATGATATTGTCATATGTACAAAACTCAGATAGCTACTAGAAATCCAAAAACATCCTTCAGAAATGCTCACTTGCAAATGCCACTCACATAGTTTTTCATGACTGCACTTAAACATTAAGGATGTCATTGGCAAGTATTTTATATACTTTTCTTCTTTTTAATGAGCGTGCAATAATCTCATCAAGTGACTTTTTTGCTCATCAGATGCTTGTTTTTTCTCATCAAACATTCTAACTTTTTTTTTGGTGTATGTTAAGGGTTCTTACTTCTGAAAATAGTAACTTGTTTCCCTTTAATATTACAATGTAATTAAGCCTGCTTATCCTAGAACGCATGTCACACTCGGCAGCCTTCCAACAGAGTTTATTTCCCCGCTCTATAGGCTGCTTTGCAGCCCTTCAGCAGGTCAAACGCCAGTCCAGGCGCTAGAGGTGGAGGCATGAGCACACCTTTCCCTCCTCATCCGGCCGCAGGGGGAAGCAGCTCCTGCCAGGGAAGCCAGGCAGACAGCTGGGAGCAGTTGGAGATGAGGCCACTGCATCCATGAGTCACTCTGAGCCCTGCTGAAAGTCAGGAGGATTTAGGATATTGTTTTCAAACGCAGTTTCCAGTTTCACCTACGTCAGGGACACCAGGCTGCATCCTAACCGCACCCCGTTACTGCTCCTGTGACGAACTACTGCAGCACCTTGAACACGGCAGCTTCGATCTCTGTGACCCGCCTGGCTGGAGCTGACACTAGCTCAACTCCTGCGCCGTGAATCAGCACTGCAAACCTCCTCTCGACATGGGACGTTGAATACAATGTACTGCCAGAGAACAACTTAAAAGTCTGCCCTCTGTGAAAATGAAGCTGATTCAGAACCTGACTTACATGCTGCTTTCTAAACTTACACAGCAATTGCTATGATTCTGCTTTTTAAACAAATGTTTAATGCCATACTGTAAAAAGCTGAATCCTGTCAGCATTCCTACATTTGTTTAAAAAGCAGTTCTCTAGTCAAAATGCTTTCATGCTTCCCCTATGCTATTAATGAATTTCACAGATTTCCAGAATTCTTTGCAGAACATTCTTATCTTCATATTCTTCTTGGATTTTCCTTTTTCTTTTTTGGTTGCATAAATGGATTTGTGGTTATCTGAATCCATATGCAAAGCCCACTTTTATTTGTATGTCTCTTACTTTTCATTATTTACCTTAAAACTGCCATTTTAATGTGCTACCCACTCGGAATGCTGAGTCAGGAAAGCATACAAGTTACTAGAATCAAGTCAGTTTCTACAAGAATATTAAAATACATTTCAAACAGGCTTCATATGCAAGATATAAAATAATTTAATTTACCTTCTTTAACTTGTGTCCCCTTATGAGGACAGGCCAAATTGATTTTAAATTTAATTTAAATACAAATTAACTGTGGAGATTACAAAGTTAATAATTTGCTCATTGTTATCTTCCAAATGTGTATGGACATTTTCACTTAAACGAATTTAAGCTTAGTCCATACCTATTTTTCATCTAAAAACTCTTTCCTTCCCAGGTGAAATATCAATTTCTTTAGAAGATGATGAGGATGCTCCAGGAGATCCACTACTTTTTATGTCTCATGTCAGACCAGTTCAACTAGGTATAGTATGATGGCGCAGAGATCAAAAACTAAAAAGCAGCACTTTCTGATAGCTTGAATACGCTGTCATTCCATTTCTGATCAACATAACTTTAAAATAGACACTTTTTGCACCATCTCCTTCTCAGTTTTACCACTCAGCAGTCCCATGCATCACTAGATATTGACCACTGTAGATGATGTAATACTTGCATGACCACCTTTCACATTCAAAATACATCCCATGCTATAGTTTAATCATATTAATCACATTAATTTTGTTAAATGCTAGTGGAAAGTATGACAAATGGTAGTGTGTGAAACCCATGTCAACTTCTGGATTTTCTCCAACTCATGTAATTTCTGCTTAAAGCAGCATGACTGAATAGCCTGAGCCACGAGAGACGCAGAGATCAGACCCATCCCACTGAAAAATGCAGACTTGCAATGCTCTGCAAGCAAAGGGTGGTGAGCAATGCTTTAGTCCAACTACACATAACAACTCATTTGGAAACCATCCTACTATGGTAGCTTTGCTCAGGCAAGTCATTACAGAGCAAAAGCACAAATCTGGCAGGCCAGAAGGAGGAAGGAGATCCTAGGTTTAAGCCCCTTCAGGGGGCTGCTAAAGGGAATGGAGAAACCAGAATATGTTTTAGGCAGAATTAGGCAACCGATTAGCTGATTCCTTGCCTGGATGCAGAGCAGCATTGTCCTGAATTTTTTACACGCGCTTTCCATGTTTTATATACCCTCTATGACCCAGCACACATCCCAGTCCAGTTACAGCTTCACTACAGAACCTCCAAGGTGCTATATTTAGGAAGAAAACAAGCCTCCAGCTAAACCTACAGCTTCTCCGTTACACACTAAACCCCTCTTGTCTGGCATAACAAGAAATTAAGGAAGAGATGAGAATCTCACATTTAATTATATGCACATACATACACACGTAACTTTTCCTGCACTAAGTATCTGAATCAAATGTTACAGGAATATGTCTGTGTTACTCAGTGCTCTTGCAACACACTGCCAAGCAGATTCATTTTGTCTGCTAAAAAATGTTCAGTCCTGAGAAATCTGCTTTCTATGAAACCAGAATATTAACTTCAGTTTGCATGGGCTCTCAAGTATGTACTGATACTAAAATGTCTTCCCCTAGAGCCTCTCTTAGTCTTTCAGATTTCTTTCGCTGAAAGAAAAACTTTGAGGCCGTTGTATCTATATTGCTGAATATTTTTATTTCATTTCAGCACATTTCTCATTTTGAGGAAGCTTAGAAAAAATGCAATATGGCATAAACATGTCTTTCAGATAAAAAATATTGTATACCCTGTGATAGCAACTTTTCTATAACAAATTACAGCTAAATTACATTTGAGACATGAGGAAAATTTTCAGTGATTGTAACTTTCTTTCAAAGTGGTGCTTGCGGGTAGGATATTTTGAATCACCGTGTTTTTTAAAGGGAATGAGGAGCAAACAAAGCCACTGTTTTCCACTCTGCATACAGCAGAACAAATGAGAAATACACCAAGTCACTAGAAGTTATTTGAACTAATATCCACAACTGAAAGTAAGCTCAATTGCAAATGAACTTACTAGTGGTCTACATAAGAACTAAAGAAACCTTATCCCTCTCAGATTGCCCCACACTCTTTGGCTTTGCCTGCGAACTGCAGGGAGCACCTTCTGCACTCTTCTTCCTCTTTTCTTCCCCTGGGCCTTTTCTCTCTGGTCTCTGCGGCTCTATCTGGCAATGAAGAATGAACCACTGTGGAAATGCGGATAGTTAAAATGCTCCCAGTAACTACATCCAGCCTATCTGATGTTGGCAATTGTCAAGCGTGGCAGTTCCTATGGTTGCATTCACCTGTAAATGAGCATTTTCTTTGACTCCCTCAGGAAGAAATGAAGAAAGCATAACTGATATGTCACCTGAAAATTACCCTCCTCAGCAACATACCAGTGAGCTGGCTGCTGCAGAGTCCTGGTTAACACAGAAATAACAGGGAAAAAAATGATACCTGTTAGTACAGCTTTTTCCCAAGTAGAATGAATTACAGAGACTAGCAAAGAATGCCTCTATCTAGGACAAGTTTGTCCCCAGACCAGTTGTTATGCACAAGTATGCTCCACTGAAGCTGTATATACAAGCAAAGGTCAGATATTTTTGCCATCACACAAAGCTTGGTGACTTATTAAGTATCAAACCCCTGTAACCGGGTTTGGCCTTTTAGAATAAGGCACCGGCAAAGGCATTTATCACTTCAATAATTCATAATTAGAAACAAGGAAACACTAAAAAACTGTAAGAGATCATATTTCAGTGTTTTAAGTAATTGCATGGCATCCATTACCCCCCTAATATTAAAAAATAAAGTTGAAGACTGGAGAAAATTTAAAAATATCTTAGTTCTGCAGGGTAAGATAACTCAAACTTTAATTTCTACTAAAAAAAAACCCCAAATAATTTTGATTGCCCTGCACTGAGGAAGGAGGAGGTTCTGTAACTTAAGAAGCAGGTTCATTACCATACCAGTCCCTGCATGACTAAAGACAGAAGTCTCCATTCCTCAGCTCCCCACAAACAGGGTGCTTTGTTACAGAGTTAGGATCAGATTCTTCAGATCCTTACCCAGTTTAAGTCTCTGCATGTGTGTAAGACCAGAAGTATGGCAGAAAGTCTAGAGCTAGTGTCAGTGACTCAGGGCCCAGTTTATCATTGTGCCAATGCAGCACTAATACCTGAACAACAAAACAGCTCATCCTTTATTCTCAAAGGTGTTACAAGTAAAAGTTCAGTGTATTAGGGCACACCAGAAAGAAATGGTCCGCTTAGATTAATTGAATGTATCTTAATACCGGTTTTCAGGAGAAGGCAGAAATAATGTCAGAATTAACAAAAATGCTGACAAATTAATACCAACAGCTTTATTTTAATATCACCTCTGTTCCATCTTTCTCTGGAGAGACAAGTCATGAGGAAATAGCATACTTCATTCTCATTGTCTCTGTTCTTCCTCAACCTTCCAATGCAGGTAACCTGTATCTGTGTCTCTCCCTTACCCCACATGGTACAGGTAATCCAGCATCAGCAATAGAGGCTTCCAAAACACCGACTTGTATCCCAACAGTAGCAAATGAAGGAGGAAAACATTGGACTGTTAATGAAGTCAGAGCTTTGATACGCATATGGTCAGACAAAAATATCCAGCAACAACTGGAGGGGACAGTGAGAAATAAAAGAATATTTGAACAGGTTGCTGCTAGACTTCAGAAGTTTGGGATTGACAGGGACTGGAAGCAGTGCAGGACAAAATACAAAAATCTGAAACATGAATACAAGAGTGTAAAAAGTGCCCAAGACTCAGGGAGTGCAAGTAAAAGTATGAAATTTTTTAATGAACTGGATGCTATTCTGGGGCACAGCACCATGGAACAAGCAAGTAAATCAGATAATGATGAAAGTGAAAGGCCTCCAGAATGGACAGAAGCAAAATCAGAAAAGAACTCCATAGGTAAGTACTTCAGCTACCCATGTATCATTTAACCCTCCCCACCCCAAGCAACCAGGTAGATTAACCGATTTGCTGGGGGGTGCAAGAACATTGAATAGAAACTTACTATTTTGTCTCGCAGTTTTGTCTTATGTTATAAGGTAACCTTTCAGACCGAGTGATTGCCCCAAATATTTTAAATAGAATGGAGAAACAAAAGGAGGGATAAAAGATGAATACGTAGGATAAGATAAAGTGATACAGAGGGACCATTTCCAGTCAAAATCATGGCAGAAGAGAGTGTTTCCAGCGTAGATGAAAAAATGGATCAGAGTAATGGACAGACTGTGTTACTGGAAAAATGAAGACACTGAACAAAAGAAGTCTGTAGTTACACACTTTGGTTAAAAGATTAACATTTAATCTATCTCTTATCCTTCCCCGTAGTCCAGTTTTACAGGCTGCAGCAAGACTCCCAAACTAGTGTGACAACTATTGTGAAAACAGCAAAAGGAATAGCACCAAGAATGCTGGCAGAATCTGCCTTTCTGTGTGTGCTATTGATGAATAACTTGGTAATGGAGGGACGAGCGCATAACTAGAGTAGACTGATGAACCTTCACTACCCATGAGCTAAAACATTTTTTATTGGCATGTATAACCAGAAACATGCCTGTTGTTCGAGAACGGAACTAAACATAAAACTCTTTATAACTGTCATGGTCTAAGCCCAGCCGGTAACAATAATACAGTAAGAATCCCACACAGGGCATGATATTATAGTGGCCAAATGTAAGACTAGAAGTTAGTAAAGTAATGGAAGAAGTCAAGAAACATATAACACAGTCTCTGGTTGAAAACTATGAGAACATTTTGGGAGAAGATTCACTCTTCAGTTGCCATTTCTAGGCTTTTTGCTAATGCATCTACTACTGCCTGTTGGTGTAAAGAGCACCCTAGGTTGGATGGATCTTTTGATTTAACAAAGCACAACTGTTCTTATGTAGCACACATATGCAGTGCCCTAATTAACATAGCATTATTTACGCAGAAATGCCTGGAGACACAGGTGAAGAGGACTCTGTTAGTAATATGTCAGAAGACCTACAGGTTGCAGATATAAAGAAAGTTTCTGAGCCAGGTAACTGAAAAGTCTTGTATTTTAAATTAAGATGGATTTCTAAAATAAGCTCACATTGTAATTATGGTTAGAAAATGCAGAGGCCTAAAAACCTTATAAGCAGGAGATAATGTCACAGCGATAACCATACTTTCAGTGCAGGCATATATGCACATTTACAGCACTCTGCTAAATTTAATAAAACACAGTCTAGCAAGTAATGATTTCAAAGATTCATGACCCAAGATGTAAAGAAGAAGAAGCTACTGCTTTAAGTAACTTAACTGCAATGTATTACTGCATTTACTTTTATTTAAACTATGTCTTCCCAAGGATTAGAACCATCCAGTCTTCTGTGCAGGAACAAATAACGGCACTCTCTTTTTCACAATATAACATGATCGGTATTTAATGTAGTTATATAAATGCTCATGCAGGGGATGAAAACTTCATTATCACTACTAGGTCTGAGTATGAAGGTCTTTACAAAGAAACATTATGGTTTACATCTGAAAGCACAACTTTCAGAGGAAATAGGAGTTTAACATTCAGCTAGAAACACATGAATGTGTAGAAAACTGAAAGACCTGACTCTCCACAAGAGGACCTCATGATCTCTTTCAGTAGCATGAGGCAGAATATGGTCTAAATCAGGCATTAAGGAGTAGTCTTACAGAATTTAAAATGGTCTAACGTGAACTTAAAAGTTTTATTTTAATATCAAATTAAAAATCTTCTGACAGATGATGTTACTATAAATACTACTCCAGAGCATTGGGCAGCTCTGCGTATAACAAAAGAAACAGCTATGACAAGTAAGTAAAGACATGGTTGATCATAAAAGGTAATTTGAGGTATACCGGACAGTAGCATTTTTGTTTTACCATTCAACAGCAATTACATTTATTAATTTAAATTTGTTGACAAAGAAATAGGTAACTGGCCTTTTACCAGATCCCCATGGGCACCTGAGGCATTCATAGAATTCAGAGAGAAAAACAGGTTGTTATGAAAAGTGCATTACCTAAGGAACTTCATTTTGAGAGACAAAATATATAAGAAATCATATACACTATTTTGTGGGACTACTTGTAAAATACATCAAATCTTATTTCTCCCTGTCAACAAGTAAAACTACTTCACATCATTAGCAGTAATAAGGCACTGTAATAATGCATAATTTCACCAGTGCTACTAAACTGCCTGAAGCTACGTAACATTGTAACATTTTGGACTGCAATCTTCCAAATGAGTTATTTAAGATAAAGTTCACTGAATACTTCTAGTAAAGTTCTGAATACTCATTTACTCATGTACCACTTTAACATTCCTTTAAGATAAATGAAGGTGTTAAGACTTTCACATTCATTACCATTTCCCTTCTCAAATATATGTATTTTAACTGTTTGTTTGTTTGTTTCTGGGCAATTGTAATTGCAATCTGATTTTATGGGGAAAGATTAAAATAGCAAGTGTCTTAGAAGTGTCTCTGGCTCAGCCTATCCACTCTACAGACTACTGTTCAAATTTCTGTGGGGAAAAAAAGGCAAACCCACAGCACTCCATCATGAAGAGATGCAGTTTCAGTTTCCAGAATTCTTTCCCTTGGTCCCAAATGAACAATACAGGCTCAAACAATCTTATCTCAGGTGCTAAAAGATGCCTAACTTTAATGTTATTAATGGTAACATAATTAGGTATTATGTAAAGCAGAAAAAGACGCACGCTTTTGATGTAACAATATCATGGAGACCCTTTATTCTCCAATTGTGGTACATGCCTTTCCTAGTCAGTTCAAATATTTTTAACATGAGAGACTGATAAGTACGGAGATTGTATATACCTCTGTATTCATCAATATACTTGCTGATAGACAGTGTAAAAGGCAATCAGGCAGTGATGTATCACACTGGTTCTTTGGTATCAGCAGATGTCTCATGATCAACAGCCTTTAGGATGTGACTTTGTAAGTACTACTCCATATTCAATAGAACTTATGCAGAAAACTGTTTCTCAATAGGCATGTAATTATAATCTATATATACTCACGTGCCTTTAAAAAAATTGTAAAACCAGACAATTTGACATAAACAGGCATTTAGAAATTCTGTTAACCTTGTATCATGGTATCTTCCTAATTAGTACATGGAGTTAATGGACTTTGCAGTCAGTTATACATACACTTCTCTAGATAATACACTAGGTAGCCTGGGCAGACATCTGCTTTCTGGTAACCACAGCTGCAGAAATACAGAGAAGGGCACAAGCTGCCTCAAGCGCACATGCTTCTCACCATCTTACATATGAACCCAAGTTATTAGCCACAGTAACACTGTCACCACTGCCAATCTTTATAAACAGTCTAGTCAGGTTTGCCATACTCAAGTAAGGAAGAAAAATAAGATGGTATTAGTCAAAAGACAGATACACCAGTTTCAGGGAAATACCTAGTTATTTGATGTGTCATGGCATTGTTTTTCACCTCTACCCACACGTTTGCTACTCAAAGAGCAGCAAATGCCCACCCTAGAAGGAAAAGACAGAGATAAATCCTTACATGCTCTTTTACATTTTCAGCACACTAGCCAGCAGAGGGTGCAAGAGCATCACAGCAGTCACAAATCCATGTCTTTTTCAGCAAAAGCAGCTTAGGAAAGGCTGGGGCCACTAAATTTTTATCTTTTTTTTTTTTTTTTTGGTAGAAGATACTAATATTAAATAAATCTGGGAATAAAAAACTTATTTGGACATTTTGACTGATGTTACCTATTTCGTGGAATCACTTTTAAGGGCAGATAATTCCAGAAATCTATTTAGAAGAGCAAGTTCTTTGAGTTTACACAGGCAGTAGAGACTCATCAGTTCGAATTCCATGTACATGTACATTCCACGTCTGTCAACTTCACAGTACAACCACAGACTGTGTATAGGTGTTTGATTAAATCTGAAGTGCCAGGGAACAACAATGGAGATGAAAACAAGATTATAGGGAATGCCAGCAGTCCGATAGTTCGTAAAAAATATCTACAACAAGTATTGCTTCAAATAAATAACTTTTTTGTAATTATATTTTAGGATATTTGGTGCCCTGCATCCTTTACTATATGTCCTTCTCAGAACAAATTTGGAATAAGTCATGACACTGCCAAGATACATTCCTAAGCAAGGGCTTTTTAAAAATCTGGTTTTTAAGGTTAAGATCTTAAGTGGGTACACACTCAGGAACTTACCGGCTTGAGCACTTACTGCTGTGTGCTTGGAATTTTAAAATGTACAGATATAAAGTCAAAAGATAACATTTTAATATGTATGCTCCAGGCTGGTGTGAATTAAGAGTGTTTCAGAGAAGCACACGACCAAAAGTTCTTGATTATTCAGTGGCTTAGCTCAGGGCACACTTGGGCTGCAGACACAAAACCCTAACTGCATGCAAGTTGCCTGTACCCAGTCTCATAGTCTGCAGGACAGAAATGGCAGAAAACTTTGCAAGCTGGTGGAGCATAAACATAGGCCACACTCCGAAAATTCTCCCTACCTCTTGACATTTCCCGTTCCTTTTTTATGGTATAAAAAACACACATGAGAGTGAGGATTAGGAGACAAATTACTAATCTTGCCTCACGAGGCAGAAAACAGGGTAAGCAGTGATAGTGACAGAGTGCCAAAAGAGAAGAGAGCTTGCATCAGTCTGAGAGGGTAAAAGGAAGGACTGTGACAGTATTGCTTTGGTGCCTTGTGAGCAAGCGTATTTGCTGGCAATTGTCTATAGTTTCACTAAAGCTTCACAGTGGACAGAGCCACTGTGTTTTATCCATGCCAGGAACTGTCGATGGTTTGTTTTGTTTGGCTCAGTCTTGCTCTCCTCTTGCCTTCCCTCCAAAATCTCTGAACAGTGGCTTAGCAAAAAAAGCCAGGCTCTGTACCCACATTGTTGGCTAAGAGAAAAAATAAAAAGGCATATGGTGCAGGTCACATAGTAAAGAACGTCTGATGCAAACAAGGTCATATTGATTTGAGGGGTAATTTTTAATAAAATGGCTCTGGATGATGCTTCATTGCTCAATGTTTAGGGGCAATATTCTTGAATGGACTGAGAACAGGCTGGGAGCCGGAAAATGCCGTCATCGATCCACAGTGTGGCCTTCACCATCTAATCTCTGTACAGCAGTGTCCTCACCTGGTAACAAGGATCGGAAAGACCACTTGCATCATCCACCTGCCCATCCCTCCGTGCTGGGACAGAGGGGTGGAATCCTCCCTTAAACACCAGAGGCCAATGGCAGAGGAGCAGAGCTCTCCTCCCCGTGGAGGGGAGCCCAGGGGCACCTCTGTCACAAGGGGCCCAGCTGTGTGATGTAAACCCCTCACCAGCTCTCAGGACAGGCGTTTAGTACTTTGTCTTTATCAGGCAGGCAGGCAGCCCTGCAGATCAGTCGTCCAGGCACAGCACCCTGATGCAGCGTCAGGGCCCTTGTCCCTTTTGGGGATGATTCGGTGACTCTTGGCACCAGTCGCTTGAGAGTCTTTCAATAATTTCGGTCTGTACTGAAGCACCCCTTATGAAAGCACCATCTGGCATGTTCCGCTGCATAGAGGTTTAACAGTCACTACATGTATGTTACAACCAAGATCAGCGAACCATTCACCAAATTCTGATCCAGGTTTAAATTACTTAAGTTTGCACATTTAACCCATAAACTTGAATTATGCAGCTGTTACATGGGGTTCTGGATTTAATATTTAAGTGCACTCTGCTCTTAAGCCCACTACTGTGGAGAAATGGCAGCTTTAATGTATTAAGAGATTAAATCTTTAGCAGTAGTTATCATTAATGGCATTCTGAAGTTGGGGATCCTCAAGACCTGTTTAGTTAATTAGAATTGTATATTTTTTACAGCAATCCTTGAAGATGAGGGGGACTTTGCCAATTCCACCCCGGCAGCCCTGGAAGCTACACAAATAAAGAAGGAGACGATTGACATAGGTAGGTCAAGACTGTGTCTTGATGGTTCTAACAGCACATTCTACTTCAGTGGGAACTGCAGATTTCTAAGATTCATAGGTTATTCCCACACATTATACCCATTTTAGGTTATGATAAAATCTGGGCTTTGTTTTATCTCATAGTGCAAAAATGTATAAACTCTTTTTTCTCCTTCCCCCGATTAATAAAATGATCTTACTTTCCTAGACAATATATTCCCCTTATTATTCTAGAGGTGGTAAGACTGTATTAGATTGTGACACAAGTACTGTTATTTTTCATATACAGTTGTGCTAGAAAAGAGAAACTGGAGAGCTAAATGGCTGTCTCAGAAATGCTGAACATTTTATACCTTGTCTGTGTTTTCACACTACTTCATGGGAGTTCATTTAATTTCAGACTATTCACTATTGAACAATTACCATAAATATGCTGAATTATTTCACAAGTCGAACTGAAATGAGAGCCTCAGCGATATGTATACATTCAATGACAAGTATTTAGGAAAAGATCTGTTTTTTAAAAATGTTAAAATTTAACATTAGAATACAGTAGGGATATTAATCGTATGGAATAAATGAGCATAGAAACCATGGAAGGTCATGAAAAAGAGGCATCAGAGGAAATAATAATGACACTGAAACATATTGACCTGACATCCTGTATCAAAATATATTTTACAGTATATGATTCCGTGAACAACAATTCTTTGGCCTTTTATGTTGAGAGTTTCTACAATAGCATTGATATTGTACGCATCAGTATTTCTGTGATCCCGGCAAGAGCGTCCTTCTTGGCAATTATGTTACCTCAAGTTTGCGTGTTGAGACACCCTATCCAGCACAGCTTTTATGACTGTTTGGATAGGCTGATCTTGATTATGAAAGACAACTGTAACAAGTACAAGACAGCGGACAACATCAGAGCAATGCCATCACAGCAGTGACACACAGAAACACAAGTTATATTGAGGATAAAGTAAAGCTGTGTCCCTGAAAGTTCAGAGACATAGCGAGGTCACAGTAATACAAAGAAAAGAGTCCATACAGTGACACGGAATAAAGCATCATGCAAATCATCTGACTGCCTTATACACACAAATTCCCTGGTCCTGTCATGTAATACCCATTGAGGATAGTAATAACTCAAGTCAGAAGTACACAAGTGGCACTGCCAAAGGCAGAAAGAGATTAGAGAGCAGCATGGTTGAGAGAATAAGCACATAAATGAAAGCCATGGGGGGTTTTATAATAGTAAAAACAAAACATAAATCCTTGAAGAGTCCAGCAGTAGAACTGCTGCTCCATTTTGGCCCAAGGTTGTATTTCCAACAGCTGCAAGTGTTAAAGGAAGATGTAAGAATTCTCTTAAGAGTTACGGGGTAGCCTATTTATGAAAAACCATTTTCCTTCTAGTACCCCAAGAAAATCACACATGCTTATAAGAGTATAATTTCGGATTCTAAGTTTTCCATAGGTATGAAACTTATTCCTGCATATGGCTTATGAAATGCAAGTATTTGCCAAATCACTTAAGAGAAAACAAGCTATAAAGCAAATACAAATTCAGAGTATTACTCTGGGCATATGTTAGCAAGTGCCATTACAGAAAGCTAATCAAATGAACCTGGTTGTTTACCAACAACCTCTTATTTCTAACAGTCTAAACAATGCGCTCAGTTTTTCAAAACATATAAGGAATATTTACTTCTACCCTTTACTGAGAACTGTATTGAAAATAATTGGTCTATATCAGACCCTACCAAAATGATGAGAACTAATCTTTCTGTCTCTCCCAACCCACACAAAAGTGAACTTTCAGCCTCAGAGAAGTCCAAGCATGAGGAAATGAGCCCAGAGTCAGCAGAGCTGGGTTTTCATGTTCACAGATGATTTTAAGAATCCTAAGGGCTCCTGAATTTTCCTTCTGAAGGGAATAGGTTTTATGCTGTGAAAGAGTGCAAAGCTATTATAGCCTCACCTCTGCAGAGAGAGAAAACCTGGCTTGTAGGCATGCAGAATAAGACTATAATGATGTTTCTATGCTGTTAGAGGTGGAATTTTGAAGAGAACTCTGATACTGGTAGAATAAAAAATAGTTCTTCCGTCTTCCCTGATTTGTCATTTAAGCCACGTAGAATAGTTTCCAGGTAGGTAAAGGGAACAATCAGGCTCGCTCGAGATAAGCCCCCAGCAGCCACTGTTTGAGGGATGGTGTGCTAGTGAGGTCCTTTGGTCTGCCATCTTAGTGGAGGTAGGGCATGGAAGACAGGGATGGGGAGCAGAATGAAGCCCCCATAATCCAAGGGGAAATGGTCAGTGACCTGCTACACCACTTACGTACACAGAAGTCTATGGGGCCAGACGGGATCTACCCAGTGGTACTGAGGGAGCTGATGGAAGTGCTTACAGAGCCACTTTCACAATCATTTATCAGCAGCCCTGGCTAACTGGGGAGGTCCCAGTTGACTGACGTTAGCAAATGTGATGCCTATCTACAAGGGCCAGAAAGGGGATCTGGGGAACTACAGGTCTGTCAGCCTGACCTCAGTGCCAGGGAAGGTTATGAAGCAGATCATCTTGAGTGCCATCACACAGCATGTACAAGACAACCAGGTGATAAGGCCCAGTCAGTCAGCACGAGTTTATGAAAAGCAAGTACTGCTTGACTAACCTGATCTCCTGAACAAGGTGACCTGCTTAATGGATGATGGAGAGGCGTTTGTCACAGGTCTGTCAGCCTGACCTCAGTGCCAGGGAAGGTTATGAAGCAGATCATCTTGAGTGCCATCACACAGCATGTACAAGACAACCAGGTGATAAGGCCCAGTCAGTCAGCACGAGTTTATGAAAAGCAAGTACTGCTTGACTAACCTGATCTCCTGAACAAGGTGACCTGCTTAATGGATGATGGAGAGGCGTTTGTCGTCTACCTAGACTTCAGTAAAGCCTTTGACACCGTTTCCCACAGCATTCTCCTGGAGAAACTAGCTGCTTGTGGCTTGGATGGGTGTACTCTTCACTGGGTTAAAAACTGGCTGGCTGGCTGGCCCCAAAGGGTTGTGGTGAATGGAGTTAAATCCAGTTGGTAGACCATCACAAGTAGCGTTCCCCAGGGAACCAGTTCTGTTTAATACGTTAATTGATGATCTAGATGAGAGGATTGAATGCACTCTCAGTAACTTTACAGGTAACACCATGTTGGGTTGGAGTGTTGATCTGCTTGAGGGAAAGAAGGCTCTGCAGAGGGATCTGGGCAGGCTGATCAATGGACCGAGGCCAGTTGTATGAGGTTCAACAAGGCAAAGGGCCGGGTCCTGCACTTGGGTCACAACAACCCCATGAACGCTACAGGCTTGGGGAAGAGTGGCTGAAAGCTGCTCGGTGGAAATCTGTTGGTCGACAGCTGCTGAATATGATCCAGCTTGTGCCCAGGCAGCCAAGAAGGCCAACAGCACCCTGGCCTGTATCAGCAATAGTGTGGCCAGCAGGGCCAGAGCAGTGATCATCCCCCTGCACTGGGCACTGCTGAGGCTGCACCTCAAATCCTGTGTTCAGTCCTGAGCCCCTCAGTGCAAGAGAGACAGTGAGGTGCTGGCGTGGGTTCAGAAAAGGGCAACAGAGCTGGTGAAGGGTCTGGAGCACAAGTGTGATAAGAACGGCTGAGGGAACCAAGGGGGTTTAGCTTGGAGAAAAGGAGGCTCAGGGAGGACCTTATCACTCCCTACAACTACCTGAAAGAGGCTGTAGTGAGGTGGGGGTCAGTCTCTTCTCCCAAGCACAGGACACGAGGGAATGGCCTCAAGTTGCACTAGGGGAGGGTTAGACTGGATGTTAGGAAACACTTCTTCCCAGAAAGGGTTGTCAAGCATTGGAAGAGGCTGCCCTGGGAAGTGGTGGAGTCACCATCCCTGAATGTATTTGAGAGACACATAGATGTGGCACTCTGGAACCTGGTTTAGTGGTGGGCTTGGCAGTGCTGGGTTAACAGTTAGACTCCATGATCTTAAAGGTCTTTTCCAACTTAAACAACTCTATGGTTCTGTGATTCTATAATTAATGGGTTAGATTAATGGGTTATGACATTTTTAAGCGAAGATAGGTGTTACATAAGGAAGATCGCAATAATATTAACAATTTATTTGTCTAAGTCTATTTAAAAGTGCGTATTTCTACAGATGATGATTCTCTAAGCACTACCTCAGAAGACAGATCTTGCACACCAGTAGCAAAACGGATGGTTGGGACAGGTAAGCATTATTTTCCACGCATTTATTCTGAAACAGAATTGCATTGTAAGCACAGTACCACAGCTGGAGCAACCAGACCTCTTCTGTAAACAAAGCCGTACTTTTCTACTCTGACTCCAGTTAGCTTCATCACTAAACTTACAAATTAGTTTTGTAGCTCTGTTCCCTGTCATGAGCAAAACTTGCACTAATACTGTTGTTCAGCTTTGCCTTCTATACTTACCTGATGAGCAGTACCTGCCTACTTCTGAGTATTTTTGAATCTGAAGATTTATTCTTCTCTGCTGAATCCCCAGTAACATTTCCATTTGCATGATATTTTGCCTACTAATTTGAAACTATACTGGAAACCCATTTTCTTATCAATGTCGATACCTTATCACTTTAAAACTTAAGGCCTATTGCTTTCCTGCATGTACCACTTGGATACATCTGTCTTTAATTTGACCAACAACAGCAACAAAATTACACTGGCAATTGTGGCATTTTAGATGCCTTGGAGAAAACAAGAGATTTTACTTGCTACGTATTTTGCATACGTAACAGAAAGGTAATCATGTATGGATATTAACATTGTAAAATGAAGAGTTTCCTAATAAGAGATTATTATAAATATTAATTAACCCTTCAGCTGCTTACCAAACCATTAGCTACAATTACACTTTAATATATGTATATTCAGGAATATTCAGTTGTTGTTTCATTTATATTTTCAGACAGTCACATCCCCTTGGAAGAAGCACAAAATCACTTTAAAGTTATTACAGTTAACGATACTGGAGCAGGAAAACACTGGAGTGACAATGAGGTCAGAGCCCTGATAAACATATGGTCAGATGAAAAGATACAACAAATGCTTGAAGGGGCCACAAGAAATAAAGAAATATTTGAGGAAATTGCCAGAAGGTTAATGAAACGTGGCATAGACAGAGACTGGAAACAGTGCCGCACAAAGTACAAGAACCTAAAATATGAGTACCGTGCACTGCAGAAGGAAAATGAGCATCTTGGTAATCCCAGGAGAAAAATGAGATTTTACGATGAAGTTGACTGCATCTTAAGAAGACAGCCTCTGGGTCCCTCAGGCTGGGGATGTGAAAGTTCAAGTCTCCTATCAGGTACTAAAAACCTCAGCGATGAGACAAAGCATTTAAAATAAAACTTGAAGCCTGTTGACCCATGCTTTACGGTGAAATATGTGGCCAGAATGGGGAGGGAAAATAACTGAAAAGCCTGTATCTGTATGGTCACATAGGCAAAACTCAGTGAAGGGTAATGGTCTTTGGAGGAGTTTAGAAGTGAGAACAGTAACAAAAAGTGAAAGCACCTGAAGCTTTATTGGAGAATCTTTGTGCTTTGGAAGCTTGAGATACAGTGAAATGGTGGTAGAAAATGTGGCAGGTGTTAGAGGTGATCTAGTGAGGAATGTAAAGTCTTATGGATAGAGAGCTGCAAGCTCATACCATTTAGAACTGCAGAAATCTGTAACAATCAAGCAAAGTGAAGGAACTCAAAAAAGTAAACTTCACTAATTCAATTCACACTACAGCCAAGAGAGAAAAATCCAGGGCAGTGATGTTTGTATTATATAATAATATATAGTAACATAACCATTATTAATATCATTATTAATATTAAAATATTAATA
>NW_009924972.1:40282-40577 GCF_000696875.1 Nestor notabilis | reverse complement strand
GGGCGGGCGCCGGGGACTGTGTGACAGTGCGGGAGGAGGTGGTGGCCCACCGGAGCCGGCCGCATCTCTACCTGCAGCGCATCCGTATTGCCAACCCCACTGAGAGGGTGGCCGCCTTCGAGGCCTCGGCCCCGGCTTCTGCGCCCTCGCTGGGCAGCCGCTTTGCCACCAGCTTGGAGAAGGCGGAGGAGCGGCAGTTCCTGCTCTCCTCTGGTCGCCTGCTGCTGCCTGGGAGCCCCAAGGTGGTGCTTATGGTAGTGGCTGGCAAAAAACTCGTGGGCGCGGGGCAGGGTGC